>NW_024404432.1:1741067-2042781 GCF_905171775.1 Rana temporaria | reverse complement strand
GTATTAGCCTGAACTTGTTAGGTTCTTTTTTGGGCACCACCCCCAGCGGAGAGACCACCAAGTCCGCCAAAGGTGCTACCCCAGGACCTGCCATGCGCCCCAGAGCCACCTCCTTTCTCAGTTTCTCTGAAACCACGTCCGGATGAAGTAACGCAGACCGCAAATTTCGTGGCACTGGGGGAACAACCCCCAGCTCACACGGAATCAAAAACCCCACTGAAAAACCCCTCTCCAACATAGCCGCCGCCCTTCTATCCGGATATCTGCCGAGAAACGGCTGCATCTTTTCCACCTTCACCGGCGTCGTCCCTCTTGTGAGCAAACTCCCCGGTACGGCCCCTGCTCTGCTTAAAACACTTGGACTGCGGGTGAGAGCCACCGCAGCCCGAGCACTCGTGTTTGTACCGACAGGCACCCCCGAACTTGCAAGAGCCCGCATTAAATTGCCAACACACCCCTTTTGCTCTGCCGGCCGGTTGCCCCTGGGAACTGGAACCCCCGGCCCCCCCTGGAAATAACTGCCCTGGAGCCCTGGCCGCTGTCATCAAGCATAACCACAAGTTCATGTCTTTTTGATTCCAACGCAGGTCAGGCCGGACCGCCATCCTCTGCCTAAACTGTTCGTCGTACCTAAGCCACGCCGAGCCCCCATACAGCCTGTGAGCCTCCCCAATGGCATTCTGGTAAATAAACAGACCTGAACAACATTCCGGCTTCTTTTCCCCCACTACACATGCCAGTATGCTAAATGCCTGTAACCAATTGGCGAACGTACGCGGGATCAGCCGGTACCTGCACCTCTCCTCTTCCTCTTTCTTGGATTCGTCCGGTTTCCCCCTATCCAAATTAAATTTTTCTAACGGGAGCAAAGAAAAAATCTCCACATACTCACCCTTCAAGATCTTTTGCCTGACTTCAGACTTGAGATGAGTCCCTAGAGATGCTTCATAGCAAAGATATATCTCACATTTCGCCGCATCTGCCAAGCGGATAATTTCCTGCCTGGCAGCAGTGTCCCCGGCCCCTTTTCCATCCCCTGCCGTCGTTGGAGCCACCACACTGGCCTGAGCCACCACAGGCGGCACCACCGGGGGAGTCACCGAGTCCCCAGCCTGTGGAGCCGTTGAGGTTGCTGTAGCGGCCGGGGCCGCGGGGGCTACCACCGGCGGGGGCAAGCTTGCTACCACCAGCGGAGCCGCCGGCGCCACCGGAGCCACCACCACACTCGCCCCCCCCCGCGGAAGCCGCCCATGCCGCCGCCGGACCTGGCGCCGCCCCCCCCCCCCCGCGCTCTCAAACCTGCCCACCAGTTCTTTCATGCACGCCAAGAAACCCGCAAATCCCCCCGCCAAACCCACCGCCCCCCCCCGCCTGACACATTGCCAGGGGGCGGGGACCCGCCCCCCGCCGACAGAAATACACCGGGCACCCCTACCCCCCCACTGCCACTCTGCCCCCCCACATTCAAATGCACAGCAGGAGAATAAGGTGAATTTGACTTACCCGGCTGCCTAGGGTTAGAACCACTAGCCGACCCGATCACCTCCACCGCAGCTGCCCCCCGCCGGGGGGGGTGGTTCCTCATCAGACTCCGAAAGCTCCCCTTCGGACCGGAGCGTAGCAGGCTCATCCGATACTTCCGACAACTCACCAGGGGAAGGATCCCTGGCGGCCGCAGGCCTGGCGTCCGACCGCCCGCCAGACCCGTTCGCCGTTTTCGCCGTCGCCTTCCGTGGGCCAGGGGGTGGGACCCCAGCCCCGTCGACCGCTACCACGCAGTTCACTGCCGCCACCGCCACATCTGGAGACAGGCCGCCGGCTGCGGAGGTGTCTGGCCTGGCGGTCGTGCTCCTAGGTCTCCCCCGCAGAGGCGCCGACCCCCGCGTAACAACGCGAGGGGTGGGGCCCGCAACTTCAGACTCCACTCGCCGCGCGGGTGCCGCGGCCGCCCCAGGACTGGCGGAGCGGCTGCCCGCAGAACCCCGTCCGCGCTGGGGATTCCTCCCGGACCCCCCCCAGAATTCTTGGCCGCACGCTTCGCGGGGGGGGCCCGGAGGGGCCCGAGGATCGGGATTCCCAAAGTGACGCTGGGCTCTTGGGGACGAATCCGGAGAAAAGCGCTCCGGAGGCATAGACCTGCGAGCTCGTGCCGACGCGCGTCCCCCCTCGTTCGCTGGTGCGGGAGCAACCCCCAGTATGGGCCGCAGTTGATCCCGCAGCCAGTCAGGTCCATGGGCAGCTGCTTCAGCCTGCAGCTGGGCCCAAATAGCAGCAAGGTCAGACATACCTGTTGCTCTGAACTTTTCAGCTCGCTGTGCTTGCCCAGGGGCGGGAACAGCCCCTTTTATGACCTCCTCTCTCCTCCCCCTCAACCCCTCACAGCCAATGGTTAATTTTCACTGATAACCCAGTCATGGGGGCCCTACTCTGAGTCACTGCGCTCCTGGATCCGGGCCTGCTCTAAGTGGGACTCCGACATCCGGACTGTACTCTGCGGGAGCTGAGGTGAGAATTATACTAGTATAGATCATATAATAATTGCAGGATTCTGCAATAAACCTCTAAGTGGGACTCCGACATCCGGACTGTACTCTGCGGGAGCTGAGGTGAGAATTATACTAGTATAGATCATATAATAATTGCAGGATTCTGCAATAAACCTCTAAGTGGGGCTCCGACATCCGGACTGTACTCTGCGGGAGCTGAGGTGATAATTATACTAGTATGGATAATATAATAATTGCAGGATTCTGCAATAAACCTCTAAGTGGGACTCCGACATCCAGGCTGTACCCTGTAGGAGCAGACTAAAGATGTTTACTATAAAATGATATATTAATCTTCACACACATCCCAACCTGCAAAAACTCATTTTAGGGAGGTGGCTCTCTGCACCCCTCGTGCAGCGAAATGTGGGTGTAGCCTAAATTGCACTACTTATTGGGCATGGCTTAAAAGTCTGAGATGACTTACATAGTGCAGAATGCAGTAATGTTAAATAGGAAATATACACTGAAGTATATGGTGGTGGGCAGTATGTGCAGGAGAGGGGTGTGAAATGTATGGAGGTGGGTAGTATGTACAGGAGAGGAGTGTGGAGTGTATGGAGGTGAGTAGCATGTACAGGAGAGGATTGTGGAGTGTATGGTGGTGGGTAGTATGTGCCTGAGAGGAGTGTGGAGTGTATGGAGGTGAGTAGTATGTACAGGAGAGGAGTATGGAGTGTATGGTGGTGGGTAGTATGTACAGGAGAGGAGTGTGGAGTGTATGGTGGTGTGTAGTATGTACAGAAGAGGAGTGTGGAGTGTATGGAGGTGAGTAGTATGTACAGGAGAGGAGTGTGGAGTGTATGGAGGTGAGTAGTATGTACAGGAGAGAAGTGTGGAGTGTAAAGTGGTGGGTAGTATGTGCCTGAGAGGAGTGTGGAGTGTATGGAGGTGAGTAGTATGTACAGGAGAGGAGTGTGGAGTGTATGGAGGTGAGTGGTATGTACAGGAGAGGAGTGTGGAGTGTATGGTGGTGGGTAGTATGTACAGGAGGGGAGTGTGGAGTTTATGGTGGTGGGTAGTATGTACAGGAGAGGAGTGTGGAGTGTATGGAGGTGAGTAGTATGTACAGGAGGGGAGTGTGGAGTGTATGGAGGTGGGTAGTATGTGCAGGAGAGGAGTGTGAAATGTATGGAGGTGGGTAGTATGTACAGGAGAGGAGTGTGGAGTGTATGGAGGTGGGTAGTATGTGCAGGAGAGGAGTGTGAAATGTATGGAGGTGGGTAGTATGTACAGGAGAGGAGTGTGGAGTGTATGGAGGTGAGTAGCATGTACAGGAGAGGATTGTGGAGTGTATGGTGGTGGGTAGTATGTGCCTGAGAGGAGTGTGGAGTGTATGGAGGTGAGTAGTATGTACAGGAGAGGAGTGTGGAGTGTATGGTGGTGGGTAGTATGTACAGGAGAGGATTGTGGAGTGTATGGTGGTGGGTAGTATGTGCCTGAGAGGAGTGTGGAGTGTATGGAGGTGAGTAGTATGTACAGGAGAGGAGTGTGGAGTGTATGGTGGTGGGTAGTATGTACAGAAGAGGAGTGTGGAGTGTATGGAGGTGAGTAGTATGTACAGGAGAGAAGTGTGGAGTGTAAAGTGGTGGGTAGTATGTGCCTGAGAGGAGTGTGGAGTGTATGGAGGTGAGTAGTATGTACAGGAGAGGAGTGTGGAGTGTATGGAGGTGAGTGGTATGTACAGGAGAGGAGTGTGGAGTGTATGGTGGTGGGTAGTATGTACAGGAGGGGAGTGTGGAGTTTATGGTGGTGGGTAGTATGTACAGGAGAGGAGTGTGGAGTGTATGGAGGTGAGTAGTATGTACAGGAGGGGAGTGTGGAGTGTATGGAGGTGGGTAGTATGTGCAGGAGAGGAGTGTGAAATGTATGGAGGTGGGTAGTATGTACAGGAGAGGAGTGTGGAGTGTATGGAGGTGAGTAGCATGTACAGGAGAGGATTGTGGAGTGTATGGTGGTGGGTAGTATGTGCCTGAGAGGGGTGTGGAGTGTATGGAGGTGAGTAGTAAGTACAGGAGAGGAGTGTGGAGTGTATGGAGGTGGGTAGTATGTACAGGAGAGGAGTGTGGAGTGTATGGTGGTGTGTAGTATGTACAGAAGAGGAGTGTGGAGTGTATGGAGGTGAGTAGTATGTACAGGAGAGGAGTGTGGAGTGTAAAGTGGTGGGTAGTATGTGCCTGAGAGGAGTGTGGAGTGTATGGAGGTGAGTGGTATGTACAGGAGAGGAGTGTGGAGTGTATGGTGGTGGGTAGTATGTACAGGAGGGGAGTGTGGAGTTTATGGTGGTGGGTAGTATGTACAGGAGAGGAGTGTGGAGTGTATGGAGGTGAGTAGTATGTACAGGAGGGGAGTGTGGAGTGTATGGAGGTGAGTAGTATGTACAGGAGGGGAGTGTGGAGTGTATGGAGGTGGGTAGTATGTACAGGAGAGGAGTATGGAGTGTATGGAGGTGAGAAGTATGTACAGGACAGGAGTGTGGAGTGTATGGTGGTGGGTGTATGTACAGGAGTAGTGTGGAGTGTATGGAGGTGAGTAGTATGTACAGGAGAGGAGTATGGAGTGTATGGTGGTGGGTGTATGTGCAGGAGAGGGGTGTGGAGTGTGTGAAAGTGGGTAGTATGTGCAGGAGAGGAGTGTGGAGTGTATGGAAGTGGGTAGTATATGCAGGAGACCAGGTCAGGAACCATGAATCAGACAGACAGAAATGCAGTAAGTATTGCACCTTTTAATATAATGGTAAAAATGGTACAGATCAGTAAATGTGGTCAAAACATAAGCCAGGGATCGGTAAACAAAATAGGTAGTCAGACAGGCCAGTAATCAGGATCCCTATAAAAAGGATCACTCGATCGATGCGCCGCCACAGTGAAGCACGGGGAAAGCCATGTTTACTTACGGCTCTCCCCATTCTTCAGCTCCGGGGAGCGATCTCGAGGGGGCGGCTAGAAACGACCGTTTCCAGCCGTGCCCTCGTCCCGGATCGCTCCCCGCGGGTTTCCGATTGCCGCATGTACCGGGGGGGGGGGGGGGGGTCCCGATCAGACCCCCGACCCGCGGAAAGGCAGGGACGTACATGTACGCCCATATGCCTGTACGTGCCATTCTGTGGACGTAAATGTACATAACCGGTTAAAGAGGAAGTAAACCCTGATGGGTGTTACTTCCTCTATCTTTCCCTGCAAAGGTAAAGCATAATGGGCTACAAAGCATCGCATAGTAGCCCATTATGTGACACTTACTTGCAGTAGAAGCCCGCAATGTCACCGTCTTCCACGCTGGCAGCGAGCATCCATCTTCACCCTTCTTCGTCTGTGGGCAGCGAACTCCAGCTCTCTGACTTCCGGAGTCGTGATGTGATGTGCACGGCAGCTGTGTTTCACGGCATGACCCTGGCTTGAAACAGCACAGCATGCCCTTCCAAGACAGCGCATGTGCCGTGCCGTTGAAGTCGTCGCTCTGGGAAATTGCAAATATTGGGATATTGCAAGCACCTACAGGTAAGCCTTAATCTAGGCTCACCTGTAGGTGTAACTTGTCCCCCGAGGGTTTACAATCACTTTAAGTGGATAGAGCTAAAAGTTGCAATCCTCATGACAGGAAGCTGAAGCAGCTTGGTACCAGAGCAGTAGATGGAAGCAGGACTGGGACGCAGGTCCGTAAAGCAGGCAACCGTAAGCAATAGGGTGACCCCATTTCCAAACTACCATTCAGGGACACCCCCCCCCCTTCCCAAAAATCAGCTTGTGCTGTAACGAATCACAGCACAGTGATTGGAAACAAGAGGTGGGATTTATGATTTCTCCAATCACAAGCAGGGGGCGGGATTGTGCTCCTCCAGCCATTCCTGGCTAGGACAAGTACTGTCAGTGAGTGAAGCGGTGATGTGGCGCCCTTTTTTGGGAGCATCAGATTAACAATGTTAACTATGGCCGTCGTTCCCGCGTCGAAGTTTAAAAAAAATACGTCGTTTGCGTAAGACGTCCGTGAATGGCGCTGGACGCCATTTACGTAAACGTCTAAGCAAATGACGTTGGGGCAACGTCATTTAGCGCAATGCACGACGGAGCATGCGCAGTACGCTCGGCGCGGGAGCGCGCCTAATTTAAATGGTGCCCGCCCCATTTGAATTGGGCGGGCTTACGCCGAGCGAATTAACGATACACCGCCGCAAGTTTACAGGTAAGTGTTCTGAGAATCAGGATGTAAACCTGTAAACCTGCGGCGGTGTAGCGTACAGCACATACATTACGCTGCCCAGGAGCAACGTTAATGTATGAGAATCTGGCCCATGGTCACCCTAGTAAGCAACAGCCGGGTAGCGAGGGATCAAGTCCAGTAAACAGGCCGAGTTTACTGAACAGTGACCTTATGAGCAAGGTTGAGGCAAGGAGCAGAGGCGAAGTCCAGGGAGTGTCCGGTTCATACACAGATAGGTAAATACAATGGATCAGGTCGCAGAGCATACAGAATAAGCTGAAGACCATTTTGCAACTTTTCCCAGTGACACAGCCATTTAAATAGTCTGCTGGGCATCATGTGTGCATGCCAAATGGTACATTGTACACATGCCGAGCCATCACAGTACATCTGGTATTGCTCTGTCACCAAGACGTGTGGTCAGTAGTGCAATGCACACAAGCTTGAGCATAAGTTAGCACTGGTTTCCTGAGAATTTCGTTTACCATACAACTTCTATGTGCTGCAGTTTAGTGTGAAAGGGAATCTATAAGGAGCCATTCACACCTCCAATGTGTGCGTTACCACGTACGCCGCAATGTACCTGCAAAAGTGTAACTCCACACTAAGGCCCCATACACACGATAGAATCCATCCGCAGATAAATCCCAGCAAATGGGTTTCAGCGGATAGATTCTATGGTGTGTACACTCCAGCGGATCCGTTTCCGCGGAGAAATCTCCTCTGGGATGGATTCCAGCAGATCGGATATTTGCTGACATGCACAACAAATCCATCTGCTGGAATCCATTTCAACGGATGGATCCGCTCGTCTGTACATACTTACCGGATCCATTCGTCCAAAGGGATTCCCCGCACGCGTCGTAATGATTTGACGCATGCGTGGAATTCCTTATATGACAGCGCCGCGCCGTCGCCGCGTCATAATAGCGGCGACGGCGCGACACGTCATCGCCAGAGGATTTCAGCGCGGATTTCAATGCGATGGTGTGTACACGCCATCGCATAGAAATCTTCTGAAATCCTCGAGAGGATTTATCCGCGGATACGGTCCGCTGGACCGTATCTGCGGATAAATCCTCTCGTGTGTATGGGGCCTAAGACTTTTCAGGTGGGTGACAACTTACCTCCATTTCACAGGAGAGGTCCAACCAATATTCCATGAAACTATCTCTCCAAATGTCCCAACATTTCATTTTCTAGGACTGATTATTCATTGGAACATGTCTGCTTCTGCCCCTCCCTGGAAGAACATTTCATTCTCTAAGACTCCGCCCACTGATTATTCATTGGAACATGTCTGCTTCTGCCCCTCCCTGGAAGAACATTTCATTCTCTAAGACTCCGCCCACTGATTATTCATTGGAACATGTCTGCTTCTGCCCATCACTGGAAGAATATTTCACCTCTTTCCTGTTTCTCTCACCAGTGTACAATACTGTAAAGTCACATTATCCTGCTGTGATGATCTTTGCTCTGCTATCACCACAAACCAAACCCTGACCGATCTGCAGATAACATTGGATGGTGAGGAGAAGATGTCAGACTCAGACATGAAACGTTGTTGTGATGTCCTCCAACATGCGGGTTTCGCCGTGTATATAATGTAAGCACTGTTATATTGGGGTTATCACAGGTACCAAGTCTTAGGCCCCATACACACGATAGAATCCATCCGCAGATAAATCCCAGCAAATGGGTTTCTGCGGATAGATCCTATGGTGTGTACACGCCAGCGGATCTGTTTCCGCGGAGAAATCTCCTCTGGGATGGATTTCAGCAGATCGAATATATGCTGTGCTGCACAACATATCCATCTGCTGAAATCCATTCCAACGGATGGATCCGCTCGTCTGTACAGACTTACCGGATCCATCCGTCCAAAGGGATTCCCCGCACGCGTCGTAATGATTTGACGCATGCGTGGAATTCCTTTTATGACAGCGTCGCGCCCGTCGCCGCGTCATAATAGCGGCGACGGCGCGACACGTCATCGCCAGAGGATTTCAGCGCGGATTTCAATGCGATGGTGTGTACACGCCATCGCAGAGAAATCCTCTGAAATCCTCGAGAGGATTTATCCGCGGATACGGTCCGCTGGACCGTATCTGCGGATAAATCCTCTCGTGTGTATGGGGCCTTAGAATGTGAAGAGTAAAATGTAGACAACATGAGATGATGGAAGGGGGACGTTGTTGGGAGGTCTTCTGGCACCCGGGCTGCACTGTAATGGAAGGACGGGGTGACAAACATTCTATACAATAACCCCCCCCCCCCCCCCCCAATAACATTTTTCAAATATTTTTTACCCTACTGTTTGCTCTCTGTTCTCCTTTCTTCCCCTTTTCTCTCTCTCCCTATCCATCTTTCTTGTTCTATCCCTTCTTCTTTCTCTCCATTTTTCTTTGTCCCCTCCCCCCACCTCTCTTTCTCCAGAACCGGAATTCACATCTCAGGAGCCTATAGGCCAGGGGCGTACCTAGAGCATTTGGCACCCGGGGCGGATCCAATATCTGGCACCCCCCCACGTTAAAATGTAAAAACACCCCACTGTGCCCCCTGCATACATCTGCATCCTTCAATATCTTGTTACTACTGTGTACCCCTCTCCACAACTGCACCTCTGGACCCCTTTACATTACACAGCACCCTGCACCTCTTTACATTACACAGCACCCTGCATCACTGGACCCCTTTACATTACACAGCCCCCTGCATCACTGGACCCCTTTACATTACACAGCCCCCTGCATCACTGGACCCCTTTACATTACACAGCCCCCTGCATCACTGGACCCCTTTACATTACACAGCCCCCTGCATCACTGGACCCCTTTACATTACACAGCCCCCTGCATCACTGGACGCCTTTACATTACACAGCCACCTGCATCACTGGACCCCTTTACATTACACAGCCCCCTGCATCACTGGACCCCTTTACATTAAACAGCCCCCTTGCATCACTGGACCCCTTTACATTACACAGCCCCCTGCATCACTGCACCCCTTTACATTACACAGCACCCTGCACCTCTGGACCCCTTTACATTACACAGCCCCCTGCATCACTGGACGCCTTTACATTACACAGCCCCCTGCATCACTGGACCCCTTTACATTACACAGCCCCCTGCATCACTGGATCCCTTTACATTACACAGCCCCCTGCATCACTGGACCCCTTTACATTAAACAGCCCCCTGCATCACTGGACCCCTTTACATTACACAGCCCCCTGCATCACTGGACCCCTTTACATTACACACCACCCTGCATCACTGGACCCCTTTACATTACACAGCCCCCTGCACCACTGGACCCCTTTACATTACACAGCCCCCTGCATCACTGAACCCCTTTACATTACACAGCCCCCTGCATCACTGAACCCCTTTACATTACACAGCCCCCTGCATCACTGGACCCCTTTACATTACACAGCACCCTGCATCACTGGACCCCTTTACATTACACAGCCCCCTGCATCACTGGATCCCTTTACATTACACAGCCCCCTGCATCACTGGACCCCTTTACATTAAACAGCCCCCTGCATCACTGGACCCCTTTACATTACACAGCCCCCTGCATCACTGGACCCCTTTACATTACACAGCACCCTGCATCACTGGACCCCTTTACATTACACAGCCCCCTGCATCACTGGACCCCTTTACATTACACAGCACCCTGCATCACTGGACCCCTTTACATTACACAGCCCCCTGCATCACTGGACCCCTTTACATTACACAGCACCCTGCACCTCTGGATCCCTTTACATTACACAGCCCCCTGCATCACTGGACCCATTTACATTAAACAGCCCCCTGCATCACTGGACCCCTTTACATTACACAGCCCCCTGCATCACTGGACCCCTTTACATTACACAGCCCCCTGCATCACTGGACCCCTTTACATTACACAGCCCCCTGCATCACTGGACCCCTTTACATTACACAGCACCCTGCATCACTGGACCCCTTTACATTACACAGCCCCCTGCATCACTGGACCCCTTTACATTACACAGCACCCTGCATCACTGGACCCCTTTACATTACACAGCCCCCTGCATCACTGGACCCCTTTACATTACACAGCACCCTGCACCTCTGGATCCCTTTACATTACACAGCCCCCTGCATCACTGGACCCATTTACATTAAACAGCCCCCTGCATCACTGGACCCCTTTACATTACACAGCCCCCTGCATCACTGGACCCCTTTACATTACACAGCCCCCTGCATCACTGGACCCCTTTACATTACACAGCCCCCTGCATCACTGGACCCCTTTAAAATTACACAGTACCCTGCATCACTGGACCCCTTTACATCTCACAGCCCCCATCACCTCTGGACCCTTTTACATTACACAGCACCCTGCACCTCTGGACCTCTTTACATTACACAGCCCCCTGCATCACAGGACCCCTTTAAAATTACACAGCACCCTGTATCACTGGACCCCTTTACATTACACAGCACCCTGCATCACTGGACCCCTTTACATCTCATAGCCCCTGCACCTCTGGATCCTTTTACATTACACAGCACCCTGCACCTCTGGGCCCCTTTACATTACACAACACCCTGCACCTCTGGACCCCTTTACATTACACAGCACCCTGCATCACTGGACCCCTTTACATTACACAGCACCCTGCACCTCTGGACACCTTTACATTACACAGCACCCTGCATCACTGGACCCCTTTACATTACACAGCACCCTGCACCTCTGGACCCCTTTACATTACACAGCACCCTGCATCACTGGACCCATTTACATTAAACAGCACCCTGCACATCTGGACCTCTTTACATTACACAGCCCCCTGCATCACTGGACCCCTTTAAAATTACACAGTACCCTGCATCACTGCACCCCTTTAAAATTACACAGCACCCTGCATCACTGGACCCGTTTACATCCCACAGCCCCCTTCACCTCTGGACCCTTTTACATTACACAGCACCCTGCACCTCTGGGCCCCTTTACATTACACAGCCCCCTGCACCACTGGACCCCTTTACATCACATAGCCCCCTGCACCTCTGGACCCCTTTACATTACACAGCACCTCTGGACCCCTTTACATTACACAGCACCCTGCACCTCTTTACGTTACACAGCCCCTGCACCACTGGACCCCTTTACATCACATAGCCCCCTGCACCTCTGGACCCCTTTACATTACACAGCACCCTGCATCACTGGACCCCTTTACATTACACAGCACCCTGCATCACTGGACCCCTTTACATTACACAGCCCCCTGCACCTCTGGACCCCTTTACATTACACAGCACCCTGCACCTCTGTACCCCTTTACATTACACAGCCACCTGCATCACTGGGCCCCTTTACATTACACAGCACCCTGCACCTCTTTACGTTACACAGCCCCTGCACCACTGGACCCCTTTACATCACATAGCCCCCTGCACCTCTGGACCCCTTTACATTACACAGCACCCTGCATCACTGGACCCCTTTACATTACACAGCACCCTGCATCACTGGACCCCTTTACATTACACAGCCCCCTGCACCTCTGGACCCCTTTACATTACACAGCACCCTGCACCTCTGGACCCCTTTACATTACACAGCCACCTGCATCACTGGGCCCCTTTACATTACACAGCACCCTGCACCTCTGGACCCCTTTACATTACACAGCACCCTGCACCTCTGGACCCCTTTACATTACACAGCACCCTGCACCTATGGGCCCCTTTACATTACACAGCACCCTGCACCACTTTACATCACATAGCCCCCTGCACCTCTGGACCCCTTTACATTACACAGCCACCTGCATCACTGGGCCCCTTTACATTACACAGCCACCTGCATCACTGGGCCCCTTTACGTTACACAGCCCCCTGCATCACTGGACCCCTTTACATTACACAGCCACCTGCACCTCTGGACCCCTGCATGTTACACAGACCCCCCTTCAGTGCAGACTCCCCCTCAGTGCAAATCCCCCCTCAGTACATCCCCCCACCCCTTCAGTGAAATCCCCCCAGGTGCAAACACCCCCTCTTCCCATTCAGTACCTCAGATCATCGCAGGCAGCGCCACGGCACATGGACAGAAGGTCCCCTCGGCCCCTCCCCCTCTGTACACACAGAGAGGAGGGGGCTGTGCCTGTGTGCCGACTGCCGACCACCGCTAACAGCCCGTGGCTGTGAGAGGAGGGGGTGGATGGTGCTGCGGTGTCACCCCGCAACCCCCCCTCCTCTTGTACCGCGGCACTCATCGCTGCAGTCGCGGGGGGAGCCCCCGCATGTCAGCTAAATCGGGATGGTGTCACCCCTCTAGCGGGTGTCACCCGGGGCAGACCGCACCCCCTGCACCCCCCTAGCAACGCCTCTGCCTGACAGCCCAGCACACAAGGCATACTGTCTGATATCCCAATGGATGTATGGAGCATAGGAGACTGATGTACATCGTACGGCTGCAGATTTGTACATTACACATCGCACACATTTCCAGGAAGACCGAAAAAAACTTCCCACTAGTGTGTATAAAAATGTCCCTCATTTCTTACAGAGCACAGTACGAGCCCCCCCCTTTTCCATCATTTCTTACAGAGCACAGTACAAGCCCCCCCTTTTCCATCATTTCTTACAGAGCACAGTACGAGCCCCCCCTTTTCCATCATTTCTTACAGAGCACAGTACAAGCCCCCCCTTTTCCATCATTTCTTACAGAGCACAGTATGAGCCCCCCTTTTCCATCATTTCTTACAGAGCACAGTACGAGCCCCCCCTTTTCCATCATTTCTTACAGAGCACAGTACGAGCCCCCCCTTTTCCATCATTTCTTACAGAGAACAGTACGAGCCCCCCTTTTCCATCATTTCTTACAGAGCACAGTACGAGCCCCCCTTTTCCATCATTTCTTACAGAGCACAGTATGAGCCCCCCTTTTCCATCATTTCTTACAGAGCACAGTACGAGCCCCCCTTTCCATCATTTCTTACAGAGAACAGTACGAGCCCCCCTTTTCCATCATTTCTTACAGAGCACAGTACAAGCCCCCCCTTTTCCATCATTTCTTACAGAGAACAGTACGAGCCCCCCCTTTTCCATCATTTCTTACAGAGCACAGTACAAGCCCCCCCTTTTCCATCATTTCTTACAGAGCACAGTACGAGCCCCCCTTTCCATCATTTCTTACAGAGAACAGTACGAGCCCCCCTTTCCATCATTTCTTACAGAGCACAGTACGAGCCCCCCCTTTTCCATCATTTCTTACAGAGAACAGTACGAGCCCCCCCTTTTCCATCATTTCTTACAGAGCACAGTACGAGCCCCCCCTTTTCCATCATTTCTTACAGAGAACAGTACGAGCCCCCCCTTTTCCATCATTTCTTACAGAGCACAGTACAAGCCCCCCCTTTTCCATCATTTCTTACAGAGCACAGTACAAGCCCCCCTTTTCCATCATTTCTTACAGAGCACAGTACGAGCCCCCCTTTTCTATAATTTCTTACAGAGCACAGTACGAGCCCCCCTTTTCCATCATTTCTTATAGAGCACAGTACGAGCCCCCCTTTTCCATCATTTCTTATAGAGCACAGTACAAGCCCCCCTTTTCCATCATTTCTTATAGAGCACAGTACGAGCCCCCATTTTCTATCATTTCTTACAGAGCACAGTACGAGCCCCCCTTTTCTATCATTTCTTACAGAGCACAGTACGAGCCCCCCCTTTTCCATCATTTCTTACAGAGCACAGTACAAGCCCCCCTTTTCCATCATTTCTTACAGAGCCTAGTATGAGCCCCCCCTTTTCCATCATTTCTTACAGAGCACAGTACGAGCCCCCCCTTTTCCATCATTTCTTACAGAGCACAGTACAAGCCCCCCTTTTCCCTCATTTCTTACAGAGCACAGTACGAGCCCCCCTTTTCCCTCATTTCTTACAGAGCACAGTATGAGCCCCCCCTTTTCCATCATTTCTTACAGAGCACAGTACAAGCCCCCCCTTTTCTATCATTTCTTACAGAGCACAGTACGAGCCCCCCCTTTTCCCTCATTTCTTACAGAGCACAGTACGAGCCCCCCTTTTCTATCATTTCTTACAGAGCACAGTACGAGCCCCCCCTTTTCCATCATTTCTTACAGAGCACAGTACGAGCCCCCCTTTTCCATCATTTCTTACAGAGCATAGTACGAGCCCCCCCTTTTCCCTCATTTCTTACAGAGCACAGTACGAGCCCCCCCTTTTCCCTCATTTCTTACAGAGCACAGTACGAGCCCCCCCTTTTCTATCATTTCTTACAGAGCACAGTATGAGCCCCCCCTTTTCCCTCATTTCTTACAGACCACAGTACAAGCCCCCCTTTTCCATCATTTCTTACAGAGCACAGTATGAGCCCCCCCTTTTCCATCATTTCTTACAGAGCACAGTACAACCCCCCCTTTTCCATCATTTCTTACAGAGCATAGTACGAGCCCCCCCTTTTCCCTCATTTCTTACAGAGCACAGTACGAGCCCCCCCTTTTCCCTCATTTCTTACAGAGCACAGTACGAGCCCCCCTTTTCCCTCATTTCTTACAGACCACAGTACAAGCCCCCCTTTTCCATCATTTCTTACAGAGCCTAGTATGAGCCCCCCCTTTTCCATCATTTCTTACAGAGCACAGTACGAGCCCCCCCTTTTCCCTCATTTCTTACAGAGCACAGTACGAGCCCCCCCTTTTCCATCATTTCTTACAGAGCACAGTACGAGCCCTCCCCCCTTTTCCATCATTTCTTACAGAGCACAGTACAAGCCCCCCTTTTCCATCATTTCTTACAGAGCACAGTACGAGCCCCCCCTTTTCTATCATTTCTTACAGAGCACAGTACGAGCCCCCCTTTTCCATCATTTCTTACAGAGAACAGTACAAGCCCCCCTTTTCCATCATTTCTTACAGAGCACAGTACAAGCCCCCCTTTTCCATCATTTCTTACAGAGCACAGTACGAGCCCCCCTTTCCATCATTTCTTACAGAGCACAGTACGAGCCCCCCCTTTTCCATCATTTCTTACAGAGCACAGTACGAGCCCCCCCTTTTCTATCATTTCTTACAGAGCACAGTACGAGCCCCCCTTTCCATCATTTCTTACAGAGCACAGTACGAGCCCCCCCTTTTCCATCATTTATTACAGAGCACAGTACGAGCCCCCCCTTTTCTATCATTTCTTACAGAGCACAGTACGAGCCCCCCCCTTTTCATAATTTCTTACAGAGCACAGTACGAGCCCCCCCTTTTCCCTCATTTCTTACAGAGCACAGTACGAGCCCCCCCTTTTCCCTCATTTCTTACAGAGCACAGTACGAGCCCCCCCTTTTCCATCATTTCTTACAGAGCATAGTACGGGGTCCCCCTTTTCCATCATTTCTTACAGAGCACAGTACGAGCCCCCCCTTTTCCATCATTTCTTACAGAGCACAGTACGAGCCCCCCCTTTTCCATCATTTCTTACAGAGCACAGTACGAGCCCCCCCTTTTCCATCATTTCTTACAGAGCACAGTACGAGCCCCCCCTTTTCCATCATTTCTTACAGAGCACAGTATGAGCCTCCCCTTTTCCATCATTTCTTACAGAGCACAGTACGAGCCCCCCCTTTTCCATCATTTCTTACAGAGCACAGTACGAGCCCCCCTTTTCCATCATTTCTTACAGAGCACAGTACGAGCCCCCCCTTTTCCATCATTTCTTACAGAGCACAGTACGAGCCCCCCCTTTTCTATCATTTCTTACTGAGCACAGTACAAGCCCCCCTTTTCCATCATTTCTTACAGAGCACCGTACGAGCCCCCCCTTTTCCATCATTTCTTACAGAGCACAGTATGAATGCCTCTTTTGCATCATCACAGTGACATTTCCTCAACTAACACTCTCATTTTTTTTCTTCTGTGAAGGGATAGATTAGAGTCTTTTATTATATACAAAAGAAGATTGAAAAATGGACTGTGGGAACTCGTCTCCTTCTCCTCTGAAGGTAATACACAAATCCTGATATGAAGAGAATGTCCAGAATGGAATTATATCAGATTAACCTGTTCATGACGCTAGTTATTCATCATTTTCCTTTTCTTCACATTCAGATGATGAGTTTATGTTCTTTCGGATGGGTTTGGTACGTTATTCTGGAATGATCTGTTGGTGAGCAGTGATCTGATCTTCCTCCGATTCCTTCATTTTATATTGTATTGTTGCTCCTTAATGTCTTCATTACTACAAAATAAATATGTCATTTTTCATCTTCACACCAAAACTGCTACCAGTGATGAGACCAACATGCTGGGAAATCCCTTATGACATGACGATTTCTCCTACACAAGTAGAAGGACAGATGAGGACAGTGGGGGGGGTGATCTCCATCCTTCATCCCAATTCTCCTCTGTGGACGGATGAGGACAGTGGGGGTGATCTCCATCCTTTATCCCAATTCTCCTCTGTGGACTGATGAGGACAGTGGGGGGTGTGATCTCCATCCTTCATCCCAATTCTCCTCTGTGGATGGATGAGGACAGTGGGGGTGATCTCCATCCTTCATCCCAATTCTCCTCTGTGGATGGATGAGGACAGTGGGGGGGTGATCTCCATCCTTCATCCCAATTCTCCTCTGTGGGCGGATGAGGACAGTGGGGGGTGTGATCTCCATCCTTCATCCTAATTCTCCTCTGTGGACGGATGATGACAGTGGGGGGTGTGATCTCCATCCTTCATCCTAATTCTCCTCTGTGGACGGATGAGGACAGTGGGGGGGGGGGGTGTGATCTCCATCCTTCATCCCAATTCTCCTCTGTGGGCGGATGAGGACAGTGGGGGGGGGGGGTGTGATCTCCTTCCTTCATCCCAATTCTCCTCTGTGGACGGATGAGGACAGTGGGGGGGGGGGTGTGATCTCCATCCTTCATCCCAATTCTCCTCTGTGGACGGATGAGGACAGTGGGGGTGTGTTCTCCATCCTTTATCCCAATTCTCCTCTGTGGACGGATGAGGACAGTGGGGGGGGTGATCTCCATCCTTCATCCTAATTCTCCTCTGTGGACGGATGAGGACAGTGGGGGTGTGATCTCCATCCTTCATCCTAATTCTCCTCTGTGGACGGATGAGGACAGTGGGGGTGTGATCTCCATCCTTCATCCCAATTCTCCTCTGTGGGCGGATGAGGACAGTGGGGGGTGTGATCTCCATCCTTCATCCTAATTCTCCTCTGTGGACGGATGAGGACAGTGGGGGGGGTGATCTCCATCCTTCATCCTAATTCTCCTCTGTGGACGAATGAGGACAGTGGGGGTGTGATCTCCATCCTTCATCCTAATTCTCCTCTGTGGACGGATGAGGACAGTGGGGGTGTGATCTCCATCCTTCATCCCAATTCTCCTCTGTGGGCGGATGAGGACAGTGGGGGGGGGGGTGTGATCTCCATCCTTCATCCCAATTCTCCTCTGTGGGCGGATGAGGACAGTGGGGGTGTGATCTCCATCCTTCATCCCAATTCTCCTCTGTGGGCGGATGAGGACAGTGGGGGGTGTGATCTCCATCCTTCATCCTAATTCTCCTCTGTGGACGGATGAGGACAGTGGGGGGGGTGATCTCCATCCTTCATCCTAATTCTCCTCTGTGGACGAATGAGGACAGTGGGGGTGTGATCTCCATCCTTCATCCTAATTCTCCTCTGTGGACGGATGAGGACAGTGGGGGTGTGATCTCCATCCTTCATCCCAATTCTCCTCTGTGGGCGGATGAGGACAGTGGGGGGGGGGGTGTGATCTCCATCCTTCATCCCAATTCTCCTCTGTGGGCGGATGAGGACAGTGGGGGGGGGGTGTGATCTCCATCCTTCATCCTAATTCTCCTCTGTGGACGGATGAGGACAGTGGGGGGTGTGATCTCCATCCTTCATCCTAATTCTCCTCTGTGGACGGATGATGACAGTGGGGGGTGTGATCTCCATCCTTCATCCTAATTCTCCTCTGTGGACGGATGAGGACAGTGGGGGGTGTGATCTCCATCCTTCATCCCAATTCTCCTCTGTGGGCGGATGAGGACAGTGGGGGGGGGGGTGTGATCTCCATCCTTCATCCCAATTCTCCTCTGTGGACGGATGAGGACAGTGGGGGGTGTGATCTCCATCCTTCATCCTAATTCTCCTCTGTGGACGGATGATGACAGTGGGGGGTGTGATCTCCATCCTTCATCCTAATTCTCCTCTGTGGACGGATGAGGACAGTGGGGGGTGTGATCTCCATCCTTCATCCCAATTCTCCTCTGTGGACGGATGAGGACAGTGGGGGGTGTGATCTCCATCCTTCATCCCAATTCTCCTCTGTGGGCGGATGAGGACAGTGGGGGGGGGGTGTGATCTCCATCCTTCATCCCAATTCTCCTCTGTGGACGGATGAGGACAGTGGGGGGGTGATCTCCATCCTTCATCCTAATTCTCCTCTGTGGACGGATGAGGACAGTGGGGGGTGTGATCTCCATCCTTCATCCTAATTCTCCTCTGTGGACGGATGATGACAGTGGGGGGTGTGTTCTCCATCCTTCATCCCAATTCCTCCTCTGTGGACAGATGAGGACAGTGGGGGGTGTGATCTCCATCCTTCATCCCAATTCTCCTCTGTGGACGGATGAGGACAGTGGGGGGTGTGATCTCCATCCTTCATCCTAATTCTCCTCTGTGGACGGATGATGACAGTGGGGGGTGTGTTCTCCATCCTTCATCCCAATTCCTCCTCTGTGGACAGATGAGGACAGTGGGGGGGGGTGTGATCTCCATCCTTCATTCCAATTCTCCTCTGTGGACGGATGAGGACAGTGGGGGGTGTGATCTCCATCCTTCATCCCAATTCCTCCTCTGTGGACGGATGAGGACAGTGGGGGGGGGGGGGGTGATCTCCATCCTTCATCCCAATTCTCCTCTGCGGACGGATGAGGACAGTGGGGGGGGGGTGTGATCTCCATCCTTCATCCCAATTCTCCTCTGTGGACGGATGAGGACAGTGGGGGGTGTGATCTCCATCCTTCATCCTAATTCTCCTCTGTGGACGGATGATGACAGTGGGGGGTGTGTTCTCCATCCTTCATCCCAATTCCTCCTCTGTGGACAGATGAGGACAGTGGGGGGGGGTGTGATCTCCATCCTTCATTCCAATTCTCCTCTGCGGACGGATGAGGACAGTGGGGGGTGTGATCTCCATCCTTCATCCCAATTCCTCCTCTGTGGACGGATGAGGACAGTGGGGGGGGGGTGATCTCCATCCTTCATCCCAATTCTCCTCTGTGGACGGATGAGGACAGTGGGGGGGGGTGATCTCCATCCTTCATCCCAATTCTCCTCTGCGGACGGATGAGGACAGTGGGGGGGTGATCTCCATCCTTCATCCCAATTCTCCTCTGCGGACGGATGAGGACAGTGGGGGGGGGGGGGGTGATCTCCATCCTTCATCCCAATTCTCCTCTGCGGACGGATGAGGATACACCTCAAAGGAGGAAACTCTGAAATGTTTTCCTCAAAAGGTAGGAGTTTATTAGGCTACAACTATAAAATACATCAACGCGTTTCATGGCTTCAAATTGTCACTTCATCAGGACAGGTGTAAGAAGACGATATAAAAATAGTGAATGAAGTAAAAGTCCAGTATATCGTATTATAAAGACCCGAGTCAGATACAATTCATGGACATGACTGAGATTTATAACATTCATGCCGCGTACACACGACCATTTTTAATGGTCTAGAAAAATCTTTTTTTTCGACCTGATTCCTCTCAAGCCTGCCTTGCCTACACACGATCATGAAAAAAATGCTCTAGCAAAACGCGGTGACGTACAACGCGTACGACGGCACTATAAAGGGGAAGTTCCATTTGGATGGCGCCACCCTTTGGGCTGATTTTGTGTTAGTAAAAGTTTGGTGAGAGCCGATTCGCGCTTTTCAGTCTTCGTGTTTTTCAGTCTGTTACAGCGTGACGAATGTGCGATCTCCATTACGAACGCTAGTTTTACCAGAATGAGTGCTCCCATCTCATAACTTGCTTCTGAGCATGCACGTTTTTTTCCCGTTGTTAAAGCCCACACACGACAATGTGAAAAACGATGCGAAAATTTTTTTTTTTAATGCCCATTTATCACGTCATGAAAAATGCTCTGGAGCCCACACACAATCGTTTTTAATGACATTAAAAACAATTAATTATTCACGTCCATGAAAAACGGTCGTGTGTACGCGGCATCAGGATCTGTATTGTGTTAGACAAGGTGAAGAGATATATGGAGAGGGTGATCAATACATGGAGAAATCAATCTCTCCTATCATATAAGGGAATCAATAAATGACATCAGCCAATCAATAAGATCCATTTCATGTGATAGATTTATAATTCTGGGCTCTGGTTATGTTGGAGGATCAAACCGTGATCACTGGATATTGGGAACATTCCTATTGATCTGATGATTGGTGGCATGGATTCCTGATTGATTATTGATGGGAATAAAATGGAGATTTGATGGATTATTGATATAAAAATCTCTTCATATTCCATGGAATAAATATGTGTAAAATAGTTTTGGATTGGATGTAATAAATCTCTATAAAAAGACCTTGTGGTGTTTGTTAGATCTTTTCTATTCCTCTCTAGGTCTGGATTTCAGGAAGAAGAAACATTTCCTCCAATTTCTATTGGATGGTGAGGAGGGGGAGGGGGTAGTTTTGTACATAGAGGAGGTAATATAGAGAATCCGACTGGGAATACTTCACGATAAATAAAAAAAAGTCCAGATATTCATACAGATAAAGTAATAATGTGCACTTTATCCACCTGGACTCTTTTTATTATAAAATATTGAATATATGAATGTCACAGGGGGGGGATGGGATTACTAAAACTGGAGCACACAGAATCTGGTACAGCTCTGCATTGTAACCAATCCGCTTCTAACTTTACCTTTTACAACTCAACTTTGACAATAGCATACTTGCCAACTGTCCCGTTTTTAACGGGACAGTCCCGTTATTTGGGACCTAGTCCCGGCTAATTTAGCCTGCCGGGACTTGTCCCGGCTAGTGGGGAAGGCAGGTGCGGTAGTCGTTACCGCTGCGCAGTCCTGTGGACGGAGAGGAGGCGCTGTGAGCTTGTCACAACCTCGAGCATCCAGTCAGTGGGTGGATCCATGTGCTCCCCCTCCCCCGGCTCCTCCCAGGCTCCCCTTCTCCAGCTCTGCGGATCTCCTACCATGTGCTGTGCAGAGCGTGGATGACTGCCGCCGCCGTCGCCGCCGCTGAGCAGCTCCTTGACCTTCTCTCCTCCTGGATGGACCGGACTGCCGTCACAGACCTGTCACCTGCCAGAACATCGATCATCAGAGAGGTACTCACTGTGATGACAGTCCGCGGCGCTGCCCGACATCCTGTGACGTCACTGCCTGATCGAGGGTGCCCTGAACATCCCTGCTGACCTCACACCACACTCCTGTCATCATCATGCTCCTCGTCATCCCCCTGTTCCTGGCATTCCACCATCCCACCTCCAAGGCCTGTCATACATTTTATCACCTCCCTGTCACTTCCTACCGCCCACCCCTGTCATCTCCATCCTTCCTATCATCTCCATCCTTCCTGTCATCTCCATCCTTCCTGTCACCTCCCTGTCATCTCCATCCTTCCTGTCACCCTCCTACCACCCACCCCTGTCATCTCCATCCTTCCTGTCACCTCCCTGTCATCTCCATCCTTCCTGTCACCCTCCTACCACCCACCCCTGTCATCTCCATCCTTCCTGTCACCTCCCTGCCACCCACCCGTGTCATCTCCATCCTCCATGTCACCTCCCTACCACCCACCCCTGTCATCTCCATCCTCCCTGTCACCTCCCTACCACCCACCCCTGTCATCTCCATCCTCCCTGTCACCTCCCTACCACCCACCCCTGTCATCTCCTTCCTCCCTGTCACCTCCCTACCACCCACCCCTGTCATCTCCATCCTCCCCGTCACCTCCCTACCACCCACCCCTGTCATCTCCATCCTCCCTGTCACCTCCCTACCACCCACCCCTGTCATCTCCATCCTCCATGTCACCTCCCTACCACCCACCTGTCACCTCCATCCTCCCTGTCACCTCCCTACCACCCACCCCTGTCATCTCCATCCTCCCCGTCACCCTCCTACCACCCACCCCTGTCATCTCCATCCTTCCTGTCACCTCCCTGCCACCCACCCGTGTCATCTCCATCCTCCATGTCACCTCCCTACCACCCACCCCTGTCATCTCCATCCTCCCTGTCACCTCCCTACCACCCACCCCTGTCATCTCCATCCTCCCTGTCACCTCCCTACCACCCACCCCTGTCATCTCCTTCCTCCCTGTCACCTCCCTACCACCCACCCCTGTCATCTCCATCCTCCCCGTCACCTCCCTACCACCCACCCCTGTCATCTCCATCCTCCCTGTCACCTCCCTACCACCCACCCCTGTCATCTCCATCCTCCATGTCACCTCCCTACCACCCACCTGTCACCTCCATCCTCCCTGTCACCTCCCTACCACCCACCCCTGTCATCTCCATCCTCCCCGTCACCTCCCTACCACCCACCCCTGTCATCTCCATCCTCCCTGTCACCTTCCTACCACCCACCCCTGTCATCTCCATCCTCCCTGTCACCTTCCTACCACCCACCCCTGTCATCTCCATCCTCCCTGTCACCTTCCTACCACCCACCCCTGTCATCTCCATCCTCCTTGTCTCCTCCCTACTACCCTCCCCTGTCATCTCCATCCTCCCTGTCACCTCCCTACCACCCACCCCTGTCATCTCCATCCTCCCCGTCACCTCCCTACCACCCACCCCTGTCATCTCCATCCTCCCTGTCACCTTCCTACCACCCACCCCTGTCATCTCCATCCTCCCTGTCACCTTCCTACCACCCACCCCTGTCATCTCCATCCTCCCTGTCACCTTCCTACCACCCACCCCTGTCATCTCCATCCTCCCTGTCACCTCCCTACCACCCACCCCTGTCATCTCCATCCTCCCTGTCACCTTCCTACCACCCACCCCTGTCATCTCCATCCTCCTTGTCTCCTCCCTACTACCCTCCCCTGTCATCTCCATCCTCCCTGTCACCTTCCTACCACCCACCCCTGTCATCTCCATCCTCCCTGTCACCTTCCTACCACCCACCCCTGTCATCTCCATCCTCCCTGTCACCTCCCTACCACCCACCCCTGTCATCTCCATCCTCCCTGTCACCTTCCTACCACCCACCCCTGTCATCTCCATCCTCCCCGTCACCTCCCTACCACCCACCCCTGTCATCTCCATCCTCCCTGTCACCTTCCTACCACCCACCCCTGTCATCTCCATTCTCCTTGTTTCCTCCCTACCACCCACCCCTGTCATCTCCATCCTCCCTGTCACCTTCCTAACACCCACCCCTGTCATCTCCATCCTCCCTGTCACCTTCCTAACACCCACCCCTGTCATCTCCATCCCCCCTGTCACCTTCCTAACACCCATTCCCGTTTCAATTTCCTGTAATTCTCTCTTTATTGAGTAGACCCTATAATCTGATAAGTAGGCGAAGATTATGCAGAGTGGGTGGAGCTTCGGGGAAGTGAGTGTGGTAATTAATAGCTGTGCTGCAAAGTGTCCCTGGAATTTTTTTTCAAATGTTGGCAACTATGCAATAGAAACCTGGAAGCTGATTGGTTCCTATGCAGAGCTGCTCCAGGTTCTGTGTGCTCCGGGTTTATCTTCCCATGTGTGACGGTGTGGCCCTGAATCCTTGGAGCGGATATGTGATTTATTAGTGTCAGATTTCATGTCATTTATACACAATGTAGGAGAGTTATTACACTAATCAGATGTTTGTGGAGAACGCTTTATCTTCCATTATTCAGGGGTCACTTTGTGCTCCAGCTAGCTTCCATAGCCCCGGGATCATGTTTTACTATGGCCGGTGCTACGTCCGATACAAAGGGTCCTGTAGGTGGATTTGCCGCAGGATCACTTTTAGAAGCCGTAGAAGGGGTGCCCCCCCTCTGCTTCCCGGGCTTAAAGAATCGGTAAAGCCCGGGAGGGATCTGATGCAGCCATTTACTGGGCAGGAAGTTGCGTGAGGCCAGGATGGCTGCCACTCATTTCTATTCCCTTGGAGGTAAGGTTGCCACCTTTTCCGGGATTCACGCGGACATTCCAGGCTTTGATTCATGTGTCCGGGTTTCAGGCAGACAAACCTGGACACATTATTCAGACTGGGCTGTGGCTCCATAAGTAACCAAGTTAGCCACACACAAATATGTTGCCATTTGGGAGCTGCAGGCGGATGTCTGGGGGCAGGTTCGGCATCACTGGGGGGCAGGGTGATGATGTCAGGGGGGGGGGGGGGTCTGTGTGATGTTTGGTGAATTTCAAAACACCTTTTCTTCTGTAAATGTCAGCACAGCTGCAGTAGTTTCTGTGCATCACAGAGATGTCCCTTCATAGGCAGGGTTAGGACCCCCCAGGATTTGTACACCTCCCAAGGATTAGTATACCACCCCAGGATTAGGACCCCCAGGATTAGGACCCCCAGGATTAGGACACCACCCCAGGATTAGTACACCTCCCCAGGATTAGGACCCCCAGGATTAGTACACCTCCCCAGGATTAGTACCCCCCAGGATTAGGACACCACCCCAGGATTAGTACACCTCCCCAGGATTAGGACACCACCCCAGGATTAGTACCCCCCAGGATTAGGACACCACCCCAGGATTAGTACACCTCCCCAGGATTAGGACACCACCCCAGGATTAGGACACCACCCCAGGATTAGTACACCTCCCCAGGATTAGGACACCACCCCAGGATTAGTACACCTCCCCAGGATTAGGACACCACCCAGGATTAGTACACCACCCCAGGATTAGGACCCCCCAGGATTAGTACACCACCCCAGGATTAGGACCCCCGAGATTAGTACACCTCCCCAGGATTAGGACCCCCGAGATTAGTACACCACCCCAGGATTAGGACACCACCCAGGATTAGTACACTACCCCAGGATTAGTACACCCCCCCAGGATTAGTACACCTCCCCAGGATTAGGACCCCAGAGATTAGTACACCACCCCAGGATTAGGACACCACCCAGGATTAGTACACCACCCCAGGATTAGGACACCACCCAGGATTAGTACACCACCCCAGGATTAGGACACCACCCAGGATTAGTACACCACCCCAGGATTAGGACACCACCCAGGATTAGTACACCACCCCAGGATTAGTACACCTCCCCAGCATTAGGACACCACCCAGGATTAGTACACCACCCCAGGATTAGGACCCCCCAGGATTAGTACACCACCCCAGGATTAGTACACCTCCCCAGGATTAGTACACCACCCCAGGATTAGTACACCTCCCCAGGATTAGTACACCACCCCAGGATTAGTACACCTCCCCAGCATTAGGACACCACCCAGGATTAGTACACCTCCCCAGGATTAGTACACCTCCCCAGCATTAGGACACCCAGGATTAGTACACCTCCCCAGGATTAGGACACCACCCAGGATTAGTACACCACCCCAGGATTAGTACACCACCCCAGGATTAGTACACCACCCCAGGATTAGGACCCCCCAGACATGTTATTTAACCAGTTGAGATCTTTGGAGGTACATAGTACACCCAGAGAGTGAAGGGTTAATCACAAGCTGATGGTGGTAGTAGTGCTTGTTTTCTTCAGCCGGCTCCCAGCTGCATAGTAAGAGTGATCCGGGGGCTGTATAGCTGCCTCATCCTATTTACACTGTAGGCAGCCCGGTTCCCTCACCATGACACCCCAGTGTGATTCCTGGGCTTTCCCTCTCATCCTGGGAGCCTGAGACCACATCCAGCGGCTTCAGGAGGCCAAGAGGGAGGAGACTGCCAGCCAGCAGTCCTCAGGCTCTGAGTGTTTCCCATTTCTGAGCCGTCATTCCCCGGATGATGCCGCCAAGGAAGAATCTAAACGATCGCCATCTGTGCAATGGAGGGTAGAGGAGACATTGGAGGTCTAATACACCCCCCATGTCTCATAAAGAGGACCTGTCATCTGACCAATAATACCACATGGGGGTTTATTATCCACTTGTGATAGCAATACAGCTAAATAAGAAAAAATAATAAAACAAGTTAAAAAAAAGATGATCTAATTTATATAAAAAAATTAAAAGTAGCCCCCATTGCCCTGCACACACGTGTAAACGCACCCATCCTGTGTATATGTGCATGTAAAGTGTGATTGCACCACACATGTGAGGGATCACCACGAATGTCGGAGTGAGAGGAATAATTCTACCACCAGAGATCACACTTCTCTCTAAACTGATGAGCAGGAAAGCGCCTCCTATGGAGATGTTTAGGTACTGTAGTATTTTGCCATGTCACCGGCACACACAATTTTATTACTCGACATGTTTGGTATCTATTTACTCATCACAACCTCGTCTTTTATATTTTACCTTAAAATTGTGTATAATGTGTGTGTTCCCACCCATGAAAGTGGGGGGCATATAGTACCGGTGAGTGGTGCCCAGAGGGGGGAGGGGTGGCACAAGCACTAAGTGGTGTATATATAAGGGAGTGGAGCGATTTCTTCTTCACACTTATTGATGGACTTTGTTTGAGGAATGTTTGGAATGTGATGTTTGCACATCTTTTCACTTTTATTACTGTTTGTATATTTTCATCATGGCACCAATGTGAATGGAGAGGGGTTGTTGTGGTTATTACACTCATTTTTCCTCTATTTTATGTATAACAAAGTATTGTAGAAAAGATCACACCATAGAAAATGGGGGAAAGGAGAAAATAAACCCGGATATGAAGGTGACATTTGTGTACGAGGAACACCTTAACAATTACCACCATTTTATTCTCCAGGGCCTCTGCTTTCAGAAAATATATGTTTGGGGGTTTTATCTAATCTTCAGGCCCAAAATCTGCATTTTACCATGTGTGCAAAAAGAATGGAAAACCAGCTCTGGCAGTGAAAGGGTTAATGTGAGCTAGATGGGATCACTCTGCTGTGGTCACACTCTAATCATTAGAGCTCCCCCTAGCTGCAGCCTGGTAATAACATTGCTAGGAGGTCTATTCATTTATCTGCTCCATACTTCCCATCTTTATATAAACGTCTCCTGACATTTAGGGGTCTAGTCATAAATAATTGTACAGCAATTTTCTGGGTGAAAATACATGTACATTCCTTCTGTGTGAATGAGGGGAAAATGGAGTTTAATTGGCTATTTGCTGGTCGAATAATTTCCATTGATTTAAAATAGAAAATACTACATTTGCCACTAGCTGGAGATAATTGCTATTGTACTTAGCGCCATCTAAAGTCCAAACATAGTATTTCTCATTTTAATTCAATGGTTAGTGTAATAGTGTTGTCTTATTGAAGTTCTATCCTTCAGTGTGTACTGTACTGATAAGTGTATGAGTATGATCTCAGGTATTAGTATGAAGACATGTCTGATGAAGGGAAATAAGACGTCTGTTTTTCAAAGAATTTATTGGACTAATGTGACAATCATTCATCCAGCTGTTACAATTTCTGGCTGTGATCTAACACAGTGATCTCCTATGATCATCAGCTCCATCTAGTGGCCATAATCGGGTATTTTTCCTGAAATACCTCAATTAGTGCAATACTGCATTATGGTCACTAGATGGAGTCAAGGAAATCAGAGTATGAAATAAAATACGGCCAATATTCATCACAGCTGAGTGAATGCTGGTCATAAACGTTTAACTATTAACTATTTTTTTAAGCAGGTCTCTAAGTATTTGTGAAAATCTTACACCACAAAATGTACTCAGCCAATGAGAGGGAATGACTCCATTTTTATTTTTCTCCTGCTATCAATGGCCAACACGGTACAACACTTCATCCATGTCTTTGGTGATCTCTGATCTCCTTATGAACTGTTTCTTACATGAAGATCAGCCATGGAGTATATCTGAGGTGTATATCAGGGTGTGCTTCTTCCCCACATGAGAGCTGTGATGTCCAGCAACATTCATATACAACACATTTCCCGCACTCACTTATACACCTCAAGGGTTGTGTGGGACCCCTGATGTACAGGAAGACAGGACTTCAGTGAGGAACAATTCCCTCACTCAGGACAGGAATGCGTCTTCTCCCCCATGTGAAATCTCTGATGTCTGTAAAGACTGGACTTCAATGAAAAACATTTCCCACACTCAGGACAGGAATACGGCTTTTCCCCCATGTGAGATCTCTGATGTGTGGAAAGATTGGACTTCACTGAAAAACATTTCCCGCACTCAACACAGGAATATGGCTTCTCCCCCGTGTGAGATCTCTGATGTGTGGAAAGACTTGACTTATCTGAAAAACATTTCCAGCACTCAGGGCAGTTATACGGCTTCTCCCCCGTGTGAGATCTCTGATGTTTTGAAAAACCGGACCTTTCTGCAAAACATTTCCCGCACTCTGGACATGAATACGGCTTCTCCCCCGTGTGAGATCTCTGATGTCTGGAAAGACTGGACTTCATTAAAAAACATTTTCCGCACTCAGAACAGGAAAAAGGCTTCTCCTCCGTGTGAAATCTCTGATGTGTGTAAAGATAGTGCTTCTCTAAAAAACATTTCCCGCACTCAGGGCAGTTATACGGCTTCACCCCCGTGTGAGATCTCTGATGTTTGGAAAGACTGGACTTCACTGAAAAACATTTCCCACACTCCCCCGTGTGAGATCTTGTATGCACATTAAGATCAGATTTAAAACGGAAACACTTCCCACACTCAGTACAGGAAAACATCTTCTCTGTTGGAAGGACGGCACTGTCCCGCACAGTCTGAGGTTCCTCAGGATAAGAGGAATACGATGGTCCGGCACCGTCCCGCACAGTCTGAGGTTCCTCAGGATAAGAGGAATACGATGGTCCGGCACCGTCCCGCACAGTCTGAGGTTCCTCAGGATAAGAGGAATACGATGGTCCGGCACCGTCCCGCACAGTCTGAGGTTCCTCAGGATAAGAGGAATACGATGGTCCATCTACACTGTGTGGTGCCGGATGGACATTTGAGGTAGTCAGGTTTTCTCCTGGACTATACTGTGTGATGTCCTCATCTTCTACTTTACAGTCTGGAGACAAAGTGAGACAATCCTCTGAGGTTTTCCTCATCTCCCGTCCATCTACTAAAATAGAAATACAAAGATTATTACTAGACATGAGCTGATTGGTTCCCCTAAACCAGGACTCCGCCCACATCAGGCAGCTTTGTCTCTGAGGATCTTACAATTCCCCCCTCAAGGTAACTAGTAAATGGCTCCTCTGATCTCCTACCAGGTCATTTCTTTATTCATGGACCTTAGTCAGAGAGTGAGGAAACAACGAGAACCGTCTTTTATAGGAGTGACAGTGATGAGGGGATTATAGGACGAGTGTCCCCACCCCCTCTATCACTCATTGCTATCTTCCCAACACAAGAAGTCCTGCACTTCCTTATTTAGTCCATGATTTAGTCACGAATAACAGCGGGGCTGAGCCCCACTAGAGGTCAGAAAATGAGGATGGGGGGAGAACAACCAAGATGAAGACTGGACTGATCCTGAAGACCACCATCATTGGGTTATTGACTCCTCCCCCTCATTATCACTTTCTGTGTAATGTTCCAAAGATTGAAAATGTTATCACATTATTATTGCTGTGTAAAAGTCTGTGCTCCAATCAAATGACCAGATATAAAATGTCCAGCTGGTAGGAAATGGGTGTAACAAAAGAAAATACATATTATGTCTATTGTACAGGACGCCAGGGTTGGGTCCTGGACGGACGCTATGTTGGGCCAATATTTGGAGTGTGGTCCCTATAAGGCAATAGTATAGGGTTCAGGAAATCACCCAGAGGGGGTGAGAAATTCTGGGCAATAAAAGTTGTTCCAGAGAAGACTGGCCTACAACCCTCTCTGCCCTTGTTAAAATGTCATTTGGGGCCCAGGATTTCGGAGGCTCTAAAGTGACGTTCGGGAGGGAAAGAGCCTCCTCTCCTGACCACTGGCTGTCAAGCACACAGGGGGTTAAGAACTTCCAGGAAATCAGCATAAAAGACAGGAAGTGCTGATAGAGGGTGTGGAGGCGTATGGGAGTGCACCTGTCTGCAGAAGCTGTGTACTGCTGAGAAGCTGGTAAAGGGTCAGCAAGGACTGGAAGTTCTGCCTAAAACCGTATGTGCCTTTGTTTTGATTTATTACTGTGCTGAAGAAAAACAGTCTTTTTTATTTATGCTGGAGACAAGCAGACTTTTACTTTAATGTTTTTCCCCTGTGTTCTGAAGAAAGTGTTGTTTTTGATTTGGTCACAAATAAAAACCCTTTTTGTTCAACGTTACCGGTTTACGCACTTAATTCCACAGAGCTAAACAACCTCCAAAGTTCACAACTGGTGGAGAATGCGGGCAAAGTGCATTTGCAGGCGCAAAAAAACATTTAAATCTAAAAACTGACATTTAAAGAGACAGTGTGCTTATGGCATGTCTTGGGTAAAGTCAGCAACAGGCCCTGGCACAGGCTATAGCTGCACAGCAGGAAAACACACGGCTGCTAGCCGCCCAGTTTACGGCCCAGCAGGAACCCACTCAAGCTCAGGTGGCTGCCTTGCAGGAGGCGGTACAGCAGCTGGCTCAGGGACGAGAGCAAGCAGTCGTTGCCGCTGGCAACCAAGTGTCCCTGAGAGCCAGCCATTTTTTACAAAAATTAACACCCAGCGATGACGTAGAGGCCTTTCTTACTACCTTTGAAAGGATGGCAGAGAGAGAGGGGTGGCCCCTTGACCAATGGGCTGGCATTATCTCCCCTTTCCTCACCGGTGACCCGCAAAAGGCCTATTTTGACCTCCCATCTGAGCACATCAGCGACTATGAGCAACTGAAGGCAGAGATCTAGGCCATTCTGGGGGTAACCACAGCCGTCCGGGCTCAGAGGGTGCATCGCTGGCGGTACAAACCCGACCAACCACCCAGGTCCCAAATGCATGAACTAATACAGTTAGCTAAAAAATGGCTGCAGTGCGCATGCGCGGGTTCACGAGGACGGAGGTGTTCTGAAGGAGCTCCGCACCCCCCCGGCCAACGACAGCTAAAACTAGCACAGGCAGCAGCTCTCAGTCGCCGGGAACAGCACGATCGGTGTCCCGCGGCGGTAATGAACAGGAGGGCGAGAGGACAACCCAAAAAAGGCCAGAAATATCAGGCTAAGTCCCACGGAACGGGGCCCTCCCCTGGTAACAAGCCGCAATCCAAGATGGCGCCGGGTCGCGTCGATACACGAGGCAGCCAGGCCTCCAAGACGCAGAAATCTCAGCAGGAGGAAGAGGAGATCCTGGCTGACCATCCCAGGGATCCCTTCTCCTCTCAGTCGTCGGGAGAACAAGAGGCTGAGCTGCAGGGTGAGTCTTCCTCACAGCCCCAATCCCCTGCCACATATAGAGGCATGCAGGACATGGCTGATTCACCTATGTCATCCATGGACAGAAATATGGCAGAGCTGACAGAGGTTGTGTTTAGTCAATCTAGCCTAAATGCCCTGACACCTCAACCACCAACATATTCTGGGGATGCAGTTCTGCTAGCTCGCTTCTCAGCAATGCTGCAACAGGAGCTGTCTAAAGCATGCACATTGATTACCACAGACCTCAAAAGAGACATTCATGGCTTGGGAGAGCGATTTGAGATAATTGAAACCAAAGTGGATAGTACTGTCAGAAAGGTTAACCAAAACTCAAATATGATTGCTGACCTTCAAGATAGGTTGGAGGAGGCTTATAGTAAGATCGAAGATTTGGAGAACCGCTCTCGCAGGGAGAATGTGCGCATACGTGGTCTCCCAGAAAATCACACTGACTTAGAAGGAGCCATGAGAGATTTGATGAAAGACCTGATCCCTGACATTAAAGCACATCATATGGAAATCGACCGCATTCATCAGGCCCAAGGAAGGACGGCCTCCCGCGTGATATTATAGTCAAGCCGCACTACTACAGTATCAAGGAACGGCTGATGCTAGCAGCTCGCAATAGACAGGATCTGTCACTGTATGGAGCTCAGATTCAACTCTTCACTGACCTAGCTCCTTCAACGGTGCAAAAACGCAGGAGCCTGAAACCTCTGCTACAGCAGCTTGATCGTAAACAGATAAAATACCGTTGGGCTTTCCCCTTTCGGCTGTCGTTCTCATATCAGGGACGATCCCATTCCTTCACAAAGTTTTCAGAAGGCGAAGATCTTTTACTGGGTCTTGGTATCATCACTCAGGATTCAAATGCCTCCGCCTCACGTCAGGAGCATCGACCCGTCTCTCCACTGTGGCAAAACCGACGAAACTCGCAGAAGGCTGGATCTTCTCAGATGACCAGAAAGCGGACGTAACTACCCCCTCACTCGGGGTGAGCAGATGCCTTTTTCTATTGACTGAAATTTTGTCCACTGATGCCCACGGCCCGGACTTAGTCACCCTGACAGCGCGGGAAGCGCACAGTTCCAGTTCTACTCGGATCGTTACGTTGAAGATTTTTGATTTTCGACTCCAAATTTTGCGAGGAAGACTGAGGAGAGATAAGAAGTTTTATTTTACTGTATTCTTTTTATTTTTTTTTATATTTTTATATTTTCTCCTCTGGTTCCGGTCCATTTTTGGTTACTTGTTTTTTTTTTTTTGTTTTTTTTCTACACGGACACATAACTGTTCGGGTTCAATTGCATCGGAAGAATGTTCTATATATTTTTTATATGTTATTGGCCTGTATTTTTGGCCTTAGTAGGTTGGTTTGGGGGGGCTATCCATGCCACCCAGTTGCGAGACTACTTCTCCTCTTCGGAGGGGGGTACCCTTGCTAATACAGATCCGGATGTTGTATCCGGTTGGGGCTAATCCCCATAATGTTGTATCCTATCTCAGGTCGCCTGTAAATAATTTTGCAGGCCTATGGTCGAACGAATGTATTTTGCTCTTTTACCTATATCTTTTCTTTTCTTTCCTCTATGGCTCTACCCTTCCCCCCCGAGTTCCGGCTCCGTGCTCCACTGTGCCCGCTTGGTCCGGATCCCGGATCGTGCCGAAGTTACATCTTGATGGGGCCTCATGTTGGTTCTGGTTGACACAAGGTAAGAGTGATCTGCCCTACCACGATGGCCAGTAGTTTTCCCACAGACTATTCAATTATCACCCATAATGTACATGGATTTAATTCCCCCATTAAAAGAACTAATGCCTTTCAATTCTATCAAAAACAAAAAGCAGATGTCCTCTTGTTGCAGGAGACCCATTTCTCTAAATCTTCAGCCCCTAGGTACCTAAATGTAAAATACCCACAATTTTACTTGGCTAGCGGACCTACCAAACGGGGAGGGGTGACGATCTGCTTGTCCAAGCGGACTCCCTTCACTCCCCTCACAGTGGTGAGAGATAGGGGAGGCAGATATGTTATGGTGGCGGGTCGCCTCCATGACCAGTTGGTCTCCTTTATATCCTATTACGCCCCAAATACGGGACAGACGGAATTCTTCAGCAAAATGCTCAGAATTTTGATGCCTAAGATATTAGGACAGGTGATTATGGGAGGAGACAGCAATATCCCGCTAGACAGAATAATGGACAGACCGATTCTCAGACGACCACCGACCGGTAGCAGTAAGGTTGCGCGTCTACTCCATTTATATGATTTGATTGACGCGTAGAGGGAATGTAATCCCACGGTTAGAGACTATACACACTTCTCCCAGGTACATCACACGTATTCGCGGATCGACCACGTTTTAGTGCGCACACCCTTGCTCCCGTACATGACGTCGGTTAGGATACTGTCGACCCCATGGTCAGATCATTCTCCAATTAAACTTTCAGTGAAAGGACTTTGGTCTAAACCTGGTCCTTCTCCATGGAGACTTAACCCTAGTTTATTAAACGACCCCTTACTGTACACAGAGATTGAAAAGGAGCTACAGGAGTACTTCAGAAATAACAAGGCATCAGACACCTCCCCTACCATTAATTGGGGGGCACACAAAGTCACCGTACGGGGTAAACTGATTCAATTGGCTGCTAGGGAAAAGAGAAACCGGGAACAGACAGTGCGGCAGTTAGAAGTTGACCTGGACCACCTGTTAGATGAACAGCGCAGAAACCCCCAGACCGACATTAGACGTAAAATTGACGATGCACGGTTGGCACTTAATCTAAGTCTGACCACCCAAGCAGAAAAGCATATTAGCTGGTCTAAGCATAAATTCTATACAATGGGTGATAAACCCACCACCATGTTAGCTAGGAAGTTAGTGCCCAGACAATATGTTTCAACGTTACCTAAATTGCGATTACCCTCAGGTCACCCCACTCAGAACCCCGAATCCATTCTCGGGGAATTTCAAAAATTCTATGCCACTCTATATAGCTCTCCCGCTAGCTACAAGTCCTCCAAAAGCGGAACAGTTTTTTCACGACATGCAACTGCCCCGACTTACCCAGGCCCACATGGACTTAATGGACGGGGAATTTACAGAGGCGGAAATTAAATTGGCCATAAAAACTATTCATCCATCTAAAGCTCCGGGACCGGACGGCTTTACAGGCCATTACTATAGGAAATATAATGAGATTCTTGTACCACACCTGTGTTCCTATTTTAACGACTTGAGGAGGGGAAACACTATCCCTAATCACGAAAATGTAGCGTATCTCCATGTTATACCAAAACCGGGTCGAGATCATGGAGATTACGCCAACTATCGCCCAATCTCCCTGATCAATACAGATCTCAAGATAATGATTCAGATTAAATACGTTTCTTTCCAATTACATCCATCCAGATCAGGCTGGTTTCATCCCCAATCGTCAGGCATCGGATCAGACTCGTAGAATTATAAATTTAATTTCAGCAATTCAGTCGGACTGGGATGGGAAAGGTCCCAGGCGGGGAATGCTGCTTTCGTTGGACGTTCAGAAAGCGTTTGACTCCCTCTCGTGGGAATAGTTATTCGATGTACTGCACCGTTTCGGCTTCGGCGAGCGCTTTCTGGTCCTCCTACGAACACTGTATGATTCTCCCTCGGCATCTTTGAGACTGCGGGGATATTCATCCCCACCATTCGATATTAGAAGGGGAACAAGGCAGGGATGTCCATTGTCACCGCTGCTATTCGCCCTAGCAATAGAGCCGTTGGCAATCAAGATCCGGTCGAGTCCAGATGTCAGGGGCATGGTTTGCGGTGAAGATGAGCATAAGTGCTTGCTCTTTGCTGACGACCTTTTATTGGCGTTGTCATCACCTATTACTTCCCTTCCTAACCTATACGCGATTTTACATCCATTTTCGGAAATATCGGGTCTGCAAATTAACCACGACAAATCGAGGGCACTTAATATTTCGTTACCGAAACCTATTCAGGAGACTCTTGAACGATCACACCAGTTTAAGTGGGAATTAGAGGCTCTTCCTTACCTCGGTGTAAATTTGACTTTGTCTATTCAAACGTTATATAGACGGAACTACCCAGCCCTAAACGCCTAACAGACGATTTAGCCAGATGGCAGATTCACCCTCCTTCGTGGTTCGGCAGATTGCACTCAATAAAAATGAATGTACTACCAAAGGTTCTATATTTGTTTCGCACCTTGCCTGTGTCACTAGTTCGATCGGACCTCCACGCGTTCCAAAAAAAGGTTTTTCAGTTCATCTGGGTTGATAAGAGGCCTAGGGTGAATAAAGGAACACTCCAAAGCAAAAAAGGAGGCTTGGGAGTGCCTGATCTTATTAAATATTTCTATGCGGCCCAGTTGGTCCAACTCACGAGGCATCACTCTCAAAAACCCAACGCAATATGGATGACTATGGAATCCTATTCCTGTCGCCCTGAATTGATCTCCCACATTATGTGGCTACCTATGAAGGACAGACCGATCATACTGTGTCCCACTCTTTCCTTCTCCTTGGGAATTTGGGACAGGCTCTCGAGGTCAAAGAAATTTAAGTCCCCTCACAACCCATTAGCCCCCTTGTTGGGGAATAGAGATTTCCCCCCGGGCCTCTCTCCCTTTGGGTTTAATTGGTGGACAAACAAGGGTCTTATACGAATAGCTGATATGTGCGATCACAAAGGGATATTGTCAGAAAGGAGACTAGTTGAGAAATATAGAATGCCAGCGACTGAACATTTCAGGTATACTCAACTCTATCATTTTTTGCAAGCTGTAGCTCGTAAAGGGGATCTAACCACTATGACTTCTATGGAATATGTATGTAAGCAATATGACAAAATAAGAGGCCATATTTCTGCTATATATTCTATTCTATCGTATACCTCTAACAAGCTGAGCTATATGCTCCAGTGGGAACAGGATCTCCAGGAGACGTTTGAGATTGATGAATGGCACAGGCTGTCGGAGTCAGCTTCTCGCTCAATCATGAATACCTCCATTATAGAGGCTAACTACAAGGTCTTGCTGAGATGGTATATGGTCCCGGCTAGACTGGCTGCTTTTGTGCCGGGTGCCTCTCGGGAATGCTTTCGGGGATGTGGCCAGACGGGTTCCACCTACCATATGTGGTGGACCTGCCCCAGGGTTCGGAGGTTCTGGATCAGGGTCTATAATTTCATCTATTCCCTGACCCAGATTAATTTGGTGAAATCTGCTAAACATGCGCTCCTGGGGGGTAAGGTACCTGACGGTTCTGGCTCCCAGAGACGACTGGTGGCATTCATATTGACCTCAGCGAAAATAACTATAGCGAGAAATTGGGAGTCGGCGGCCGTGACATTTGATCAGCTTATATATAAACTGTCCTGGCTTATGCTGAATGAGAGGCTAACGGCAATTACACAAGATAGGATGAAGCAGTTTTACGGAGTCTGGGACCCATGGATCCGCTACTTGACAGGTGATCCTGGATCGAGCAGTCTTTAGGTTAATATTGTGGAATATTTATGGAGCACGGAGCCTCAACTTCCCCCCCTCCCTTTTATTACTATTCTTAGTCTTCCTTATCTCACGGTTTTCTTATTTGTCATTCCCCCCACGGGATTGAACCTTCTATTTCTGTACCTCCTTCTTTCCTTTTACACATTGGATGTATTGCTAAGTAATGTCTATTTTGCTTGCGACATACTGTGATGTTTCGTGTGCTAGAGGAGGTTATATCCTCAAAAGGCAATGGCACTTTGTGTTGCGATTCAGCTTGCTAAACCGTTTCTTAAGAATGATATTACTTTTGTATGTTTTATCCCCCCCTTTTTTTCTTTGAAAAAATTAATAAACACTATTGGAAAATAAAAAATGGCTGCAGCCAGAAATGTTGTCAGGTCCACAAATGGTGGAACGAGTGGTGATGGTCTGGTACCTACGGTCCCTGCCAGATGACCTACAGCGCTGGGTAAGCCATGGAAACCCTACAAACACTGACCAGCTGGTCGAGCTGGTCAAACGGTACACCGTGGTAAGGTCCTGCTTGGGCCTGCCACCAAGGACACCCAGACAAGCCACCGCCCCGAGGAGAGAAGCCTTGCCGGACGTTGGAATCCGCAGGTCTACACCATCTGCCATAGAACCACGGAGGTCGGTTCCTGTGCCAAAGATGGGGGACATACAGTGTTGGCGTTGTCGGTCCTGAGGGCATACCCGGGCACAGTGCCCGCTTCAGGAGGAGCCTATGGATTGCGGGACTGCCCGAAGAAGCTCTTTTTATGTGCAAAGAGCGTGTGCCACGCATCTTGATCTACCTTTCGGACAGTTTGAGTGTGAAGTGTGGGTGAACCACCTTCCTGCCAGGGCTCTACTGGACTCCAGTAGCATGGTAACACTGTTACATGCCAGGGTACTTGGGAGGCTTGGTCCAGTAACTAAGACTCTACAGGTAGTATGTATCCATGGGGACACCAAGGAGTACCCCTTGGTCCCGGTGACTGTTTCCTATGGCCATACCTCAGTTACACAGGAGGTTGGAGTGGTAAACAGTTTAATAAATGACATTATAGTGGGGCGGGACTGTCCACTATTTATGGAACCAGGTACAGACAGGGCTGCCAGGAGAACTGGGGACACTGGGCTTGGAAGGGACAGAGTCTGGGGTGTCCGGGCCTAAAACCTCCACAACACACCCCTCTAATGTGGCGATACCTGTTGTTGATAATGACATTGCAGAGGATGTTCGTTTGGATAATAATGGTCCTGTTTCAGATCTCAAAAACCAAGTTGACCTCTGGGGGGGGGGGGGAGTCTCCCCGTTACAAGTCATGCTGGGGGGAGGATGACGAGGAGCTCTCCCCGGTTGAGGAGGGTGAAGGGGAAACATCCTCAAGGCCAGTGCATCCAGGGGTGCATTTGGCACCGCCCAATTACAGGATCCTACCTTGGTCAACACTCAAGAGCAGGTTTCTGTCATTGATGGGGTTTCACAAATACCAGGTGCAGATCAGAGGTTTCCTCATTTTGCGTTGAGGGGGGACCTAGTCTATCGAGTGGCTGAAAGCCAAGGAGAACCCATAGAGCAGTTGCTGGTTCCTCAACCGTATAGGCGGATGCTCCTTGATCTAGCCCACAATGACGCACTGGGAGGACACCTGGGGGTGGAGAAAACAGAGGCAGGATAACCGACCGGTTTTACTGGCCAGGGGAGAAGGCCGAGGTTAAAAGATATTGTGCATCCTGTCCCATTTGCCAGTTAACTGCCCCAGTGCCCCGCTATAGAAACCCCCTTGCCAATTATTGTGATCCCATTTGAGCGGATCGCTATGGATCTTGTGGGACCCCTGGCAAAGTCAGCAAGGGGGCACCAATACATATTGGTCATTCCAGACTATGCAACTAGATATCCAGAAGCAGTACCGTTGAGAAAAATTTCCTCTAAAGCCATTGCCCGGGAGTTATTTCAAATGATCTCACAAACTGGGTTCCCCAAAGAAATACTAACGGACCAGGCCACCACTTTTATGTCAAAGGTGATGGCGGACTTGTGCAAACTGTTTCAAATTAAGCAGTTAAGGACGTCCGTCTATCACCCGCAGACCGATGGCCTAGTTGAGAGGTTTAATAAAACTCTAAAGTCCATGTTAAAAAGAGTGGACCAGAAAGACGGGAAGGATTGGGATATGTTACTCCCTGCCCTGTTGTGCGATATCCGGGAGGTTCCACAAGCATCCACGGGTTTCTCACCGTTTGACCTAGTGTATGGACGAAGGCCCCGGGGGTTGCTTGATCTAGTAATAGAAACATGGGAAAGTGAGTCCTCACCGCATAAAACCGTGGTAGAGCATATTTCTCAAATGCGAGAAAGGGTGGCTAAGGTGATGCCGCTGGTGAGGGAGCACATGCAGAAGGCTCAGGATGCCCAAAGAAGAGAATATAACCGGTCGACTAAAGTGAGACTGTTCCAAGTAGGAGACAGGGTAGCTGTCCCAGTGGAGAGCAAGTTCTTGGCCAAGTGGCAAGGTCCGTTTGAAGTAGTGGAGAAAGTGGGTGAGGTAAACTATAAGGTACACCAGGCAGGGAAAAGAAAACCCTACCAAATTTATCACATAAATTTGTTGAAGCTCTGGAGAGACAGAGAACCGGTGTCCGCGGTGGTGGCGGTAGTCAGGGGACCATGTAGGGATCGACCTGGTGCAGGTTGCAGCTACCCTAACTAGGCCCCAAAGCCAGCAAGTAAAAGAGTTTCTGCAAAGAAATAGGGACATGTTTTCAGGGTTGCCTGGGCTCACCAACGTCATCGGGCATAACATTGTGACCAAGCCCAAGGTAAAAATCCGGCTTAAATTCTACTGTATCCCAGAACCTCAAAATGGCAGTGTCTGGAGAGGTTAAAAGGATGCTTGAACTTGGGGCCATCGAAGAGTCACAGAGCGAGTGGTCCAGTGCGATCGTGTTGGTGACCAAACCCAATGGTACCCTCCGCTTCTGCAACGACTTTAGAAAACTTAACTAAGTCTCCAAGTTCGATGTATACCCCATGCCACGGGAAGTTGAGCTGATTGAGAGATTGGGTCCTGCCAGGTACATCACTGGACCTCACAAAAGGGTATTGGCAGATTCCCCTGACCAAGGAGGCCAGGGAGAAAACAGCTTTCTCTACCCCGGAAGGCCACTTCCAGTATAAGAGAGTGCCGTGTGGTCTACACTCCGCCCCCGCCACATTCCAAAGGGCCATGGACAAAACTTTGCGTCCACACCAACGGTATGCCTCTGTTTACCTAGATAACATAGTCATTTTCAGCACGGATTGGGAGTCCCATCTTCCCCAGGTTCAGGCAGTGGTAGACTCCTTGAGAAGGGCAGGGTTCACCATTAATCCGGAGAAGTGTGCGGTTGGGGTGGAGAAAGCAAAGTATCTATGATACATTGTAGGTAGAGGGCTAGTGAAGCCCCAAATGAGCAAGGTAGAGGCCATAAAGGGCTGCCCCTGCCCTCTAACCAAGAAACAGGTCAGAGCATTTTCTTTGCCACCATTGTGGCACCGCTGACTGACCTCACCAAAGGCCAAAAGTCGGTGATGATCAAATGGAATTCCGAGGCCGAAAAAACGTTTCAAATGCTTAAGACAGCACTGTGCCAGGATCCGGTGCTTTTAGCTCCGGATTTTATAGTACAGCTGAGAAAAACTATGCGGTGGTGGAACGCGAATGTCTTGCCGTCAAGTGGGCTTTAGACTCCCTACGGTATTTCCTCCTAGGAAAGAGGTTTCGCGTAATATCAGACCATGCTCCTCTTACGTGGAGGAGACAGAACAAGCACACCAATTTCAGGGTAACAAGGTGGTTTCTGTCTCTTCAGGAGTTCAACTTCATGGTAGAGCACAGACCCGGAAGACAGCATCAGAATGCCGATGCCCTCTCCCGAGTCCACTGTATGATGTCGAGTGGTGCCTCCAACACCTCCGCGTTGAGGCAGGGGGGGATATGTACAGGACGCCAGGGTTGGGTCCTGGACGGACGCTATGTTGGGCCAATATTTGGAGTATGGTCCCTATAAGGCAATAGTATAGGGTTCAAGAGGTCACCCAGAGGGGGTGAGAAATTCTGGGCAATAAAATTTGTTCCAGAGAGGACTGGCCTACAATCCTCTCTGCCCTTGTTAAAATGTCATTTGGGGCCCAGAATTTTGGAGGCTCTAAAGTGACGTTCGGGAGGCAAAGAGCCTCCTCTCCTGACCACTGGCTGCCAAGCACACAGGTGGTTAAGAACTTCCAGGAAATCAGCTTAAAAGACAGGAAGTGCTGATAGAGGGGATAGAGGGTGTGGAGGCGTATGGGAGTGCATCTGTCTGCAGAAGCTGTGTACTGCTGAGACGCTGGTAAAGGGTCAGCAAGGACTGGAAGTTCTGCCTAAAACCGTATGTGCCTTTGTTTTGATTTTTTACTGTGCTGAAGAAAAACAGACTTTTTTGTTTATGCTGGAGACAAGCGGACTTTTACTTTAATGTTTTTCCCTGTGTGCTGAAGAAAGTGTTGTTTTTGATTTGGTCACAAAAAAAAACCTTTTTGTTCAACGTTACCGGTTTACGCACTTAATCCTGCAGAGCCAAACAACCCCAAAAGTTCACAGTATATATAGCAGTGGGTAGAGGGGAGAGAGCAGAAGTCAGGACTATGTAATGTACAACATATTGTATAAGATACAACAGATAGGACTATATAGTATCAGAATGATGTAATGTACAACATAGAGTACATATTGTGCAGGGGTCAGGAGTATGTAATGTACAATATAAATTATACAGTGTAAGGGTCAGGACTCAAAATATTGGTATTCAGTGATCAGTGGAAACTTAAATATTTACATGAGACAAGTTGCAGAGGTCCCACACCGCTGCCTCCCATCTCCTGAGACTGCACTCAGTGACTTGGGTCTGAGACTATACAGACATATCTCTCCACCCGGCACAGCCAGCAAATAACAGAGCAAGTAACCCAGGAGAATTGTTCTGTCAGAGATCTCCCTAGACCCGGGCATGGGACAGAAGACCCAAGGTACATACCCCAGGTGTCTAGGTCAAGCAAACCCTATGGTGAAAATCAACATTTTGCTGCCAGCTGAACCCCAGAATCTCCATAAATCCAGTCTAGAGACATAAATTGTGTCTGCAGCACAGAGAAGGAAGATTATCCGAGAGAAATACAGGAATACAGGACGGGGAACACAGCTCAGGAAAGTGACCAGGGGATTACAGGCTGATATCACCCAGTCCCCGCACTACTCTGGACCAATCAGTGAGCAGTATGGGTGGAGGAATGGATTTAGTGTTAATGACCCACCTGTGCTGATCTCTGTAGGAGTGTCCTCCTCTATAAATGTCCCCGTTATTCCATCCTCCATAGACTGCTGATCATCCCTCACATACGTCTCTTCTTCTTCTGATTTCACCTCAAATTCTATATCGATTGGATCTCCACTCTAAACCAAGAGAATGAGAGAGAATATCATCTGTGAGATATAAGCTTACATACAAAATCCACACATCATCTCCACCAGTCCATGTTCTAGATGTTCCGTCCCACCGACCTTGTAACAGTGGGGGATGGTGTGACCTTCCTGTGTGTAATCCCGGGAATACGGAGGATGGGGACATCTCTCTGGTGGGTTCCCATTACTGTATGACTCCACCATGGTGTCCTGGTACAGATCGTTGTGTTCTTTTAGAGACTCTGACTCCTCCATCACCTTATTATCATCCTCCTCTTTTATCTCTTCTTTAACCTCAACTTTAGAATCTCTCAGGTTCCCACTCTGAATATAGAATAAAAATGACATCAATGGTAACAATGCAGATAATGTACAGATCCTAATGATACTATCAGTGATTGTTCCTCATCTACCTGATGATGGTGGGGGATGGTGTGACCTTCCTGTGTGGAATCCTGGGAATACAGAGGACGGGGACATCTCTCTGGTGGGTTCCCATTACTGGATCCATCTGTAGGAAACACACACACTGACTGAATACATTGTTTCTAAGTGTTTATCAGATGATGGGGGATCTAGGTGGAGCCTCCGTACTGCTCTCTCCTTTACAATAAAGTCTCCTCTTACCCGGTGATGTGAGGGGCGGCTGATTGTCCATCATGACGTCCTTGTAGAGATCCTTGTGTCCTTCTAAATACTCCCACTCCTCCATGGAGAAATAGACAGTGACATCCTGACACCTTATAGGAACCTGACACACACAATGATACAGTCACCATCCAGACACACCCCTTGTCTGTTACTGGATAATGTCCCAGAATCCTCCTCACCTCTCCTGTCAGCAGCTCCATCATCTTCTTGGTGACTTCTAGAATCTTCTCCATGTTGTGTCTCTCAGGCTTTAGGGAGTCACATGGAGGCACTGTGATGGTCATGTGATCACCTGACTTCACAAGAGGAAATCTCTGTATTGGGGAACCAATAGGAATATCATGTTAGAATCCCAGAATCCTCCTCACCTCTCCGGTCAGGTCTGTATTATTAATAGAGATAAGAGTGATGTCATGTGACCTCCCAGAATCCTCCTCACCTCTCCGGTCAGGTCTGTGTATTATTAATAGAGATAAGAGTGATGTCATGTGACCTCCCAGAATCCTCCTCACCTCTCCGGTCAGGTCTGTGTATTATTAATAGAGATAAGAGTGATGTCACGTGACCTCCCAGAATCCTCCTCACCTCTCCGGTCAGGTCTGTGTTTTATTAAGAGAGATAAGAGTGATGTCATGTGACCTCCCAGAATCCTCCTCACCTATCTGGTCAGGTCTGTGTATTATTAATAGAGATAAGAGTGATGTCATGTGACCTCCCAGAATCCTCCTCACCTCTCCGGTCAGGTCTGTGTATTATTAATAGAGATAAGAGTGGTGTTATGTGACCTCCCAGAATCCTCCTCACCTCTCCGGTCAGCAGGTACATGATCTCCAGGGTGAGGTTTAGTATCCTCTCAGTCATGTCACTCCGGGCCTCCTCCATCCTCATTGGTCATGTGATGTATACAGGTTACCTGTAGACCAATAATTGATAAGAGAGAATAATCTGGACTGTACTGGTTGTACAATATTAGGATGGGGGTATATGGGGGGTAATATGAGGGATTCTATCATGTAAGAACAGCCCCCACCCCCAGTGGGATTACACATAAAGGAACATTCCTTTTAGCATTTGTAATGGGTTTTAGCGTCTGGGCGCATCTAACCCTTTGTCTATAGAACCCCCCGCCCCAAAATGTCAAGGGGTCTCTAATACAGACCCCTCGACAAAATGAAGAGAATTCTCTATGGGGAATGTTCTGGCCCTGAAGGGGTTAATCTAGGTCTACACTATATATGTGTGTATCATCATCTGCTGGAGATAAAAGACGTCACAGTGACTATGGAGGAAGAGGACGGACATGACGGGGTTACTGGGTGTAAATAGAAGATACGACCTTATTACCTCCTCTGCTGCGTCTTCTAGCAATGTCTTCCCTCTTTGTTCTCCCGACTCACCTCTCACCCGGAACTTTATATTTATACCTGACATCACTTCCTGTCTGAAGCTGACATCACTTCCTGTCTTCCATAGAGACTTCCTTTCTCTATGGTAGAAGTGAGATCACCACCTTGCGTTTCTCAGAAGAACTGCAGTCCCAAGAAACATCTCATAGTGTGAACACGGCCTTGTGCTGTGTGTGTATGTACTGTATATCCTTATAGATGGGTCATCTCCACTCCCACCAAGGGGGAGAGAAATATATTACTGTCTAGTCCAGCCTTTCTCAGCCAGGGTTCTAGGGGTTCCTTGAGCAATGAACAATTTCTGTCTCTCTAACAACTGACTTCAAGGGGGGCAGTCTTCCCACCGATGACGATGTAAGAATGTCCTTATCCTCTGATCACTGATATAAGGGGGTCCTTCTGTCATTGGTCACCAATGTAAGGGACCACTACACTGACCACAGATGTAAGAGGGTCTTTCTCCCATTGGTCACCACTGTAAGGGACCAATAAACAGACCACTAAAACTAGAGCTCTGGGTGTGGACGGAACCCATGTTTGAACAGAATTTGGCTTGTTTAGGTGGATGGCGAATGGATGAACTAAATAGGTGTTCAGCCAATTGCAACTTCTGGCTGCAGTATTACTACCGCCTCTAAATGTGGCAGCTTCCTGCTCAGGTTGGTTGATAGGAGGTTGGTTACTGAAGTGTCCGAATACCCAGTGATGTACACCCACCAGGCTTATTCAGCTGTATACAGGGGATTTGCTGGTTGGCCAGTTAATGTAAACAAAATATTAAAAGAAGCACAAAAAACTGTATCCCCCCCCCCTCCGCTAAGACATTAGTAGCCAGGGGTTGCTACTAAAGTTATTATGTTGAGTAGTTTATTGTTCCTTTAGTAAGGGTTTGTCTCCCTCTAGTGACCGCTGAACTCTATCAGAATCTTCCTTCTTTTTAAGAAGCAAACAGTTATGCATTGTGGGATATGTAGTTTGATGAGGAAGACTCATGTTGTTAAATCAGTCTGGGAACTACTAGACCCACAATGCCAGGTCACAGACCCACAATGCCAAGTTACAGAACAGCCTGTTCGGTAGAGAGATAAAAGGACAGGCGTGGCCTGTTTTTGGCCTCTCTGGACGCCATTCAATTGCTAGCAGGAGGTCTGTGTGTGTGACCAGTAGTGTTGCTCACGAATATTCGCATTGCGAATATTCGACTCGAATATAGCATATTCGAGAAATCGCGCTATATTTCGAAATTCGCGGTGAATATTCGCAATTCCGAATATTCGATTTTTTACAATTTTTTTTTTAAAACAGATCACATCCTAGATATCTCCATCGACGTCTAAAAGCATTGCTGGTATCATTAGAGACCCTGGGCCGAGTAGCTGAAGCGTTCATTGAATTTTCCAGAAAGATCGCAATGCGATTATTCGGCAAACGCAATATCGCGCGATTACTTTCCTCGCCCCGATCTTCCGCATCAGAGCGATTTTTACAGTTTCATTTTTAAAACAGATCACATCCTAGTGATCTCCATAGACGTCTAAAAGCATTGCTGGTATGATTAGAGCCATTGGGCCGAGTAGCTGAAGCGATCATTTTATATTGCCGAATATTCGCAATGCGAATATTCGGCAATAGGAATATTGCGCGATTATTTGCTCCGCCCTTTTGCATCAGAGCCAATCAGAGTTCTCCTTCCACACTCGTCAGAGGTTAGCAACCAATAGGAACCTGCCTGCATGGACATTATATAAGCTCACTCCCAGCACCATTTCATTGCAGATTCAGAAGCTGGCTATAGAGTGTGGAGGCTGTTTCTGTGTTCCTGTTTTCCTGTGTCTTTGTTCCTGATTGATTTAGATCATCACCAGCATTGCTATTTAGTGATTCCAGTGGATCTTTTCCAGTATATCAACTGCTTTTTTCAAAGCAATAGACCCAAGAGCTTTTTTCAAAGCTACGTTTTGTGCTGTTTTGTGCTGTTTTGTTCATTTGTGTTACTGTTTTATCCTGCAATCCTCGCTGTTCAGTGATATTTGCTAGAGATTTCAGAACACATTTTGCTGAGCTTTCTAAAAGAGCTTTTCTAAAAGCTAAGTTTTGTTCATCTTGTGTTACTGTTAGATCTTGCAGGTTCGCTGTTCAGTGATATTTGCTAGGCATTCTCAGTTCACATTTTGTTTAGTTTTTCCTAAAGAGCTTTTCTAAAAGCTAAGTTTTGTGTTCAGTTTAGTTAAATTTTGTGTAGTAAGTGTACACACTGTTAGTGTACATTTATTTCATCTAGCTTAGCTTAGTGTGTGTTTAGTGTCTGTGTTTTGTGTTTAAAAAAAAAAAAAAAAAAGTTAGTGTTTGTTTAGTGCTTTTTTTTTTTTCTTTAATTTTGTAGTCCTTGTCTTTGGTGTACTACTTTTCTTATAGTTTAGTAGCTGTCTGTGTACGTCTTTGTCTGCGTGCCTGTCTTGTAAAAAATACACAAAAACACATTTTGTTCACATTTCCCCCCCCAATAAAGTTTACCCCCCCCACACACATATCAGCAATAATGAGCGGCATCCGTGGCCGTGGCAGCAGGGGTAGGGGAGTTACTCCCAGTGCTGGATCGCTGCCAGCACGGGGTACCTCTCGTGCCCCTACTAGTGGTAGAGGATCGGGTGCAAGGGGAGTACGCCTGATCCGGGAGTTCTTCCCATCGGGCAGCCGCCCGATATTGCCATCTCAGGCTGAAGTAGTGGTGGACTACATGGGGCACAGCAGTGCCACTGAGTCGTCGGTCCCGACTCAAAGTAGTACCACCATTACTCCGGTGCCTGTAGTACGCCCCCCCAGCCCCCAAGAGTCCAGCATCTTACTGTTCGACAGCGACAGTGAGAGGGATCTCTTGGGGGAGGCCATGCATCAGGCAGACCTCCAGCTCTGTCCTGATGGTCAGGACCTTTTTGAAGGGATGGATGAGGAGGATGGGATACCTGCTGGCAGTATCCCAGAGACATCCCTTCAAACTGGTGCTGCTGTTTTGGTGCAGGAAACAGCAGCACCTAGTCAGACCCAGGCGTGGGTGAGGGGACAGCGGAGCCAGGCTAGAGGCTCCATGTCAGGTGGTTCCCTCAGACCAACACATTTCAGCCCTTGGTCTGACATCTCTGGGGGCGAAGAGGGTGACCCATCATGGTTGCCATCTGACGCGTCGGCTCACTACGTCAGTGACGACGGGGAAGGTAGGCACCCTGGTGAAACGGTGCGCCAGGTCACCACCAGGGAGACCATCGTCAGGGTCTCCACTGGTGATGGCAGCAGGAGGTGTCAGGAGGAGGAGCAGCAGCAGCAGCAGCAGGCAGCTCCACCTGTGCGCACCGAGTCCCAGCAGGTGCAAGTAAGCGTCACCCCAACTGACAGGAGGGCGGTGCTGAAGTCACCTGTCTGGAATTACTTTACCCTGGTGGCAGACAACCCTACTGTGGCCATCTGCCGGATTTGTAAAGTGAGGGTGAAGAGAGGGAAGTGTTTGGCTCGGGTGGGTACCACAGCCCTGAACCAGCACCTGAGGATAAACCACTGGGCGGTGTATGACGAGATGAAGCGTGGTGGTGGTAGCAGCGCCACCACCACAAGTGAGCAGGGTACAGCAGCCCCTGCCACATCTTCATCTCTTTCCAGCAGGTCATGCCCCCCCGCTCCCTCTAGTAGAGGTACTGGTACCGGCAGCCAGACCTCTACTTCCACAGCACCCTCCACGTCTGTGTCCCGCACTGCCGTCCGGCGCCAGGCGTCGATTTCAGACGCCTTTGACCGCACCACTCCCTTCCCCCCTGGAGACCGACGTGTGCGTTCCCTCAATGGGCTCCTGGCAAGGGTTATTGCCCAACATCTGCTGCCCTTCAACATAGTTGACAGCAACCCCTTCAGGCAGATGTTGGAGCAGGCCCAACCCCAATGGCGTGTCCCCAGCCGCCATTTCTTTGCCAGGACTGGTGTCCCTGCCCTACACCAGCACATTGTGCAGAATGTAACCCTGTCGCTGGATCACGCTGTCAGCGACAGGGTTCATCTGACAATGGATGGCTGGACCAGCAGGCATGGGCAGGGGCGCTACATCAGCTTCACGGCCCATTGGGTTTCCCTCCGAGGCGTCGGTGAGGGATCGGCGGCAACCGATCTTGTGGTGCCGCCCCGGGGTGTGCAGGGGAGAACTGCTGGTCTCCCTCAAGCCACTGTCTCCGCAGCTGCTGAGCCTCCCAGCAAGCGCCCCCGTAGCTACTCAAGTGTGGGGCACGTGCGCTGTCAGGCCGTGCTCCAGCTTGTTAGTTTAGGGGACCGGAGACACACTGGAGAAGAAGTGCTGAAAGCACTTCAGGCTCAGGTCCAGAAGTGGCTGACACCCCGAAGGCTCCAGGCAGGTATGGTTGTCTGCGATAACGGCAGCAACCTACTCGCCGCCCTTAGTGCTGGCAGTCTGACCCACGTGCCCTGTCTGGCACATGTCCTCAACCTGGTGGTGCAGAAGTTCCTGCGCACTTATCCAGGGTTGAGTGACATTGTGGCAAAGGCGCGTAGGATTGCCAGCCACTTCAGGCGCTCCCCAACCGCTACCGCGTCCCTGTCCAAGTTGCAGCGGAAGTACAATCTGCCCCTTCACAGGCTGATTGTGGACAGTGTGACGCGGTGGAACTCCACCCTCCACATGCTGAAGAGGTTGTGGGAGCAGCAAAGGGCGGTGAGGGAGTACCTGATGGAACTAGGCACTGAGAGGGCTTCACCACAACTCCCTTTCATCGCCTGTGCGCAGTGGGGGCAGATAAACCAGGTCTGCCAAGTGTTGTCCTCCTTCGAGCAGGCGACCAAGATGGTCAGCAGTGAGCAAATCGGCCTCAATAGCGTGCTGCCAATAGTGTTCATGCTGGAGAGGACACTAGATCGCCTGCTCGAGGCTGGGGAGAGTGCCTTGGTGGAGCAGGAGGAGTCAGCAATGCTCCACCGAGACCAGGGCCAGGACGAGGAGGAGGAGGAGGAGGATGATGATGAAGAGGAGGAGGAGGTGGTTGCTGGTGTCGTCCCGGAGTCAGGGCCTGGTCAGGAGGGAGAGCCGGTGTTGGGGGCACCGATAGTCCGGGGGTTGGGCATGTCTGAGTTTGACCAGCAGCGCCTCAGGGATGAAGAGTCGCACCTCATTCACCTGGCCAGCATTGAGGAGTCACAGCGGGCTGTGCTCTTCCCCATGGCTGCCCACATGCTGAGATGCCTCAGGAGGGACCCCCGGGTTAAGACCATCAAGACGAGGGATGATTTCTGGATGGCCACCCTTTTGGATCCCAGGTGCAAGGGGAAACTGGAGCAGTTCATCCCAGCCAGCCGGAGGCAGCACCGGATGGAGGAACTGCAGGCAGCCATTGTCAGACGGTTGGAGCAGGCAACTCCCCGGCCTACAGTTGTCCCCCCCTCATCTCACCCAGCAGGTGGCTGCACCCAGCTGCAGCCGAGCAGGGGACCTAATGGAAGAGATGAGGATGTTCTTCCAAACCGAGCGACCCAGTACCAGCACCAGCAGCAGCAGCAGTAGTCACCACCAGCGGCTGGCCCACATGGTGGCAGACTACATGGCGTCCGTCGGTGCTTCTGACAGTATGAGCACCGACGACCCCATGGAGTACTGGGTTGCCAGATTGGACACCTGCCGCGAGCTCGCTCAGTATGCGCTGGAGTTATTGTCTTGCCCCCCCTCCAGCGTACTATCTGAGCGGACATTCAGCGCGGCAGGTGGGGTGGTCACGGACAAGAGGACCCGTCTGTCCACAGACTCCGTGGACAGACTCACATTCATAAAGATGAATGAGTCCTGGATCGGCGGTGACTTTCTGGCACCCGTCGTCGGTTCAGGGCGCTGAAGGGTCCCTTGTCATGCATTCCCTGATAAAGCCCCGGACCTGATGTATTTACAGTGCTGAATATAACTATTTTAACATCAGAGAAAATCAATGTTAATATTTGGTACAGTAGGCTTTCTTTGCAATTACAGCGGTCAAACCTTTCTTGTAGTTTTACACCAGCTTTGCACACACTGGAGGAGGGATTTTGGCCCACTCCTCCACACAGATCTTCTCTACATCAGTCATGTTTCTGGGCTCTCGCTGAGAAACACGGAGTTTGAGCTCCCTCCAAAGATTCTCTATTGGGTTTAGGTCTGGAGACTGGCTAGGCCATGCCAGAACCTTGATATGCTCCTTACAGAGCCAATCCTTGGTTATCCTGGCTGTGTGCTTTGGGTCATTGTCATGTTGGAAGACCCAGCCTCGACCCATCTTCAAAGCTCTAACTCAGGGAAGGAGGTTGTTGCCCAAAATCTCGCAATACATGGCCACGGTCATCCTCTCCTTAATACAGTGCAGTCACCCTGTCCCATGTGCAGAAAAACACCACCAAAGCATGATGCTACCACCCCCATGCTTCACATTAGGGATGGCGTTCTTGGCATGGTACTCATCATTATTCTTCCTCCGAACACGGTTAGTGAAATTATGATCAAAAAGTTATATTATAGTCTCATCTGACCACAAGATTTTCTCCCATGACTCCTCTGGATCAGTCAAGACACCTATGTCAGCAGTTATTTCACACCCTATATACTCTTATTAATACTGCTGTTCATCATGGCACCTCCTGCCCATGTGATATGACTCTGTATCAACTACTACTGTTAATACTACTACTGCTGCTGCTGCTGCCCAGTCAAGACACCTATGTCAGCAGTTATTTGACACTTTATATACTCCTATTCATACTGCTGTTCATCATGGCACCTCCTGCCCATGTGATATGACTCTGTATCAACTACTACTGTTAATACTACTACTGCTGCTGCTGCTGCCCAGTCAAGACACCTATGTCAGCAGTTATTTCACACCCTATATACTCTTATTAATACTGCTGTTCATCATGGCACCTCCTGCCCATGTGATATGACTATGTATCAACTACTACTGTTAATACTACTACTGCTGCTGCTGCCCAGTCAAGACACCTATGTCAGCAGTTATTTGACACTCTATATACTCCTATTCCTACTGCTGTTCATCATGGCACCTCCTGCCCATGTGATATGACTCTGTATCAACTACTACTGTTAATACTACTACTGCTGCTTCTGCTGCTGCTGCTGCTGCCCAGTCAAGACACCTATGTCAGCAGTTATTTGACACTCTATATACTCCTATTCCTACTGCTGTTCATCATGGCACCTCCTGCCCATGTGATATGACTCTGTATCAACTACTACTGTTAATACTACTACTGCTGCTTCTGCTGCTGCTGCCCAGTCAAGACACCTATGTCAGCAGTTATTTGACACTCTATATACTCCTATTCCTACTGCTGTTCATCATGGCACCTCCTGCCCATGTGATATGACTCTGTATCAACTACTACTGTTAATACTACTACTGCTGCTTCTGCTGCTGCTGCCCAGTCAAGACACCTATGTCAGCAGTTATTTGACACTCTATATACTCCTATTCCTACTGCTGTTCATCATGGCACCTCCTGCCCATGTGATATGACTCTGTATCAACTACTACTGTTAATACTACTGCTGCTGCTGCTGCCCAGTCAAGACACCTATGTCAGCAGTTATTTGACACTCTATATACTCCTATTCCTACTGCTGTTCATCATGGCACCTCCTGCCCATGTGATATGACTCTGTATCAACTACTACTGTTAATACTACTACTGCTGCCCAGTCAAGACACCTATGTCAGCAGTTATTTGACACTCTATATACTCCTATTCCTACTGCTGTTCATCATGGCACCTCCTGCCCATGTGATATGACTCTGTATCAACTACTACTGTTAATACTACTACTGCTGCTTCTGCTGCTGCTGCCCAGTCAAGACACCTATGTCAGCAGTTATTTGACACTCTATATACTCCTATTCCTACTGCTGTTCATCATGGCACCTCCTGCCCATGTGATATGACTCTGTATCAACTACTACTGCTAATACTACTACTGCTGCTTCTGCTGCCCAGTCAAGACACCTATGTCAGCAGTTATTTCACACCCTATATACTCTTATTAATACTGCTGTTCATCATGGCAACTCCTGCCCAAGTGATATGACTCTGTATCAACTACTACTGCTAATACTACTACTGCTGCTGCTGCTGCTGCTCAGTCAAGACAACTATGTCAAAAGTAATTTCCCACTCTATATACTCCTATTACCACTGCTGTTCATCATGGCACCTCCTGCCCAAGTGATATGACTCTGTATCTACTACTACTACTACTGCTGCTGCTGCTCAGTCAAGACACCTATGTAAAAAGTTAATTCCCACTCTATATACTCCTATTACCACTGCTGTTCACTGATACCACTGATAGTTAATTTATCCCTTAACTACCCCCATTTGTGAGGGTCGGGGTTTTCCTTTAAAGTCCCATGCAAATCAATGGAAAATGTATGTTCCCACATAACTTCTGTACGCCTGGAGATATTTCAATAATACCCGCTATTCATATTACTTATATGCCAAATAAAAATATATAACAGTTAAATTAACCCTTACCAACACCCTTATATAAAAGATGGGTATATTTATATTACTATGATTTTCCTCCCCAAAAGGTTAAGATAGGAAGACCGGGCAACGCCGGGTATTCAGCTAGTAATAGTATAAAATGTTTTCGGTTATTATTAAGCTAGATGTGTTGATGTTGATGTTGATGTGTTAGATGTGAAGTTAGATGTGTTTAAAAAACTAACAATTTTAATAAGAAATGAAACCTTTGCAAAATATAACATTTTTTATTAAAAAAAAAAAAAAATTAGGACATTAACTTCTGAAGCTCTGTCACCTCATCCATGTTTTTAGCCAGTTGTTGCACCAGTTGTTGATTTTGGCGCATCAAAAAAAGTATCTGCTGCTCATTTGCCATTACTCTCTGCGTCAGGTTTTTCATGGCAGCTTGTTTCACCTCGAGCTTTTTTAGAACTGTTAGGATATAAGAAAAAAACATTTGGATTTCAAAGACCGTTACGAAAGATTATTTTCAGCCATAAAAATAATAAAGTCTGACTTAAGAGACTCTATGAAAGAGGATCTGGCAGAGGCAATTCTCTTCCTTAGAACTCTACATTGCATTTATTTGCATTTGCTAAGCCTAGAACTACATTTCAAGATTAATATAAACCATTTCTAGGTTTTTCATATTTTTTTTTGGTTCATTATAGATAAGCTTTGTTTTTGTTCTAAAACAGCCAAATAATGTGGTCTGTATTTTTGAACTGTTAAAGATCATGTTCCTGATGTTTAAGCCTGCTGCTACTATCCAGTCACTTGATTGTTTTCATTGTGTTTGTCTTTTGCTTAAACTGTGCAATACAGTAGACTGTTGGCTTCCCAGCCAGTAGTCCTGTGGTAGTTTGCGTTTCTTTCCCTCAAGGAATCTATAAAATACATTTGCATATTAATACAGAGGAGTCGGAGTCGGGGAGTCGGGGAGTCGGAGTCTGAAGTACATAAAACTGAGGAGTCGGAGTCGAAAAATTTATCTACCGACTCCACAGCCCTGCTTTAAATGCTGTCCATTTTTAGAGCTACATTTTATTGTTGAAATTTTATTAATCTCTGTGCACATATTTACCCTCCTGATTGATGGTAAAATTAACCGTCTCATCCTGCTCCTCTTCCTCGTCACCCACTACTCCACCAGAAGTTTCGGGGGGGGGGGGTGCAGCTCCTCCTCTTGCTCCTCCACAGGAGCTGGGGGTGGTGATGTGGATGGCCCTGGCTGCTCCTCCTCATCCCTCTCCTCCTCTTCCACATCCTCCTCCTGCTCCTCCTCTGCGGCCTGTCGCCTTGTGCGCTTGGGGCGCACAGTTGGTAGCGGAGCTCCTATAATAACACAATGTTCATATATTATAAAAATGTTTTCTAATGACGTATGCAAATTCTGTGTACTCTACTGTATTGTATATGAATACAAATTAATTTATATAGACAGTTAACCAATGGGACAATGTTATATTAAAGGGTCTTGTGGGCACTACAGGGGACTGAGCGTGAGCTGGGCTGCCACCATGGTAAAATGAGCTGTTTTTGTCTCCTTTGTTTTGTTCAGACGATCTCATGTTAAAAAAAGGACTTGATGGAGTACACGGGATTACTATAACAACCCCACGCCTAACACAGGAATTTAGTGGGAATCTATATATATAAAACTCAACGTGTGTGTGCATGTATGTATGTATGTTCCACCATCACGTCCAAACGGCTAAAGATATTTACATGAAACTTGGCACACAGGTTACTTATATGTCAGCCACAAATATAGGATTGGTGGTTTAACCCTTACCCACCCCCATTTGCCTTGGTCAGGGTTTTTCTTTAAAGTCCCATTCAACTCTATGGGAAATACATGTTATTTCATAACAGCTGTAGATATTTCGATAACACTTGGTCACATGTTATCTATACGTCCACTTAAAGTATAGGATCGTTAATTTATCCCTTAACTAACCCCATTGGTGAGGGTCGGGCTTTTTGTTTAAAGTCCCATGCAAAGCAATGGGAAAAGTATGTTCCCACATAACTTCTGTGTTCCTGTCTGCTGTCCCATGTTTTTTTCCAACAGTACTATGAATACCTTGGCTGGTGGTGATATATGTTACAACAACATGGCGTCTTGGTTAACAACATCTGACCTTACATTAATTACATATGACCTTACATAACTGTCCCCAAGGGACCCGGGCTGGCTCAACGCGATTGCCACTGCGCTGACAAGCCATTCACCTCTGCAGCTAGGGGTTCGGATCCCGCTCTCGGCTACATGTGAATTGAGTTTGGTGGTCTCAGCTCGGCCCCCGGTGGGTGTGCTATGCGAGGTAAGCCTGCGCTTAGTATGCCCACCTCCCTCCCACAAAAACCACCACACTTACACACGCACTCGCAATTGGGTTAACATGCACGCACTCTGACCATGCGGTCTCTAAAAAGAGAGGCGAAGGACTAACGGGGCTGGTTGAGCGGGCAAATCCTCTCACTCCCTTATAGGGAGTCCCTCTGCCCCGTTGGGCTTCGAAGCGGAGCAGGTAGGACGGTCTGTGTGGGAGGACCCCCTCACACCCGCCATTGCCACCCGGGGCATGGAGAAAGGTGGCAGATTACCTCTGGGGGAGGCCTGCCTACTCCCAACTCCTGCAGTCCGGCTCCTCTCTCGAGTACACGCACAAAATACACTTTAGGGGAAAAAAAACATAACTGTGACCAATAACTTACCAGGATGATATTTATTCCGGATACGCCTGACCCGGTTCATCTGGCGCCTCTTCAGGTCGGACCACTTTTTGAGGATCGCCATGCGAGTGTGTTCTTCGCCTAGTTCCTCAATCAGGGAGCTTATAACTCCCTGTTTTTCTTGCTGCCTCCGCAGCTCATCGTATCCTGTTTCCAGGAACTTCTGCAAGATGAAGAACAAAGTATATTGTAATACTTTTGTTGACAGCCTTATGGATATATGACGTAAATGTATGCTATTCAACAATTGGAAGCATTCTCGCCTTATTAATCAATGACAGGGGTAACATGACAGATTTTATATCCTGCCATTTCGGTCGCCACCTTTTTTACATAAATATAGCAGCCATTATCATTTGCATAATTATGAATATATTATTAACAACACAGGATACACGTATAGGGGAGATATGCGTTGCTAACTCTTTTCCCTGTCAGGAGCCTAACGCCCCGGGGGGTCAGAGACGGGACCTTTTCGGAGGACCACTGACGTATGCAACCGTCGCAGTTTTTTGTGATGTCACTCTTTAGGTGTGTGCAAATTTTTCCTTGCACCGGGTGGAGTTTTTGGGTTGTGTTTTGCACGCCACAGGCTTTTCAACAGAAAATAACCAGCTGGAGGCAGAATGGTTGCAAAACACTACGGGTTTGTTACCTAACTCTGGGTTTCAAGACCAGTCCACCTCCAGCTGTTGCAAAACTACTACTCCCATCAGCCACGGTCTGTCAGTGCATGCTAAGAATTTTACTTTTGCTGCATCTAGGGTGCCACAGTTTAGAGACCCGTGCATAAAGGCCTGAAAAATGTGGGCCTGCAGAACTTACAATACTAGAAGTGCCAGCATTCCCAGGCATGCTGGAAGTTGTAGTTCTGCAACATCTAAAGGGCAATATGTATTCGAACGTCCTTGGGCCTTGAGGACACTGAAGTCAGGACGTTCGCATACGTCCTATGTCCAAAAAAATGTTAATTTCATTATGCTAAATAACAAGGAAAAGTGCCTAAATACACATTTGCCAACCAGGGTGTCTGCAGCTGTCCAGGCATGCTGGGACTTGTAGTTTTGTAAAAGCAGGAGACACATTTTTTGTGAAATACTAATATCTGAACATATATACTAACTTTTAAACTAGAATAAAATGCAGTTGAAGATGATGAAATAACAGTGGTCAAAATACTTACACAAATCAGCAACTTTTCCTCAGACTTAGTGAAATTGCTTCCAACCATGTTGCTGTGTGATTGCGCTGCGATCATAAGTTGGAAACTGGCAAGGCTCCAGGAAATGGTCGCGTGTTGTTCGCGCGATTGCGCATGCGCGATCGAAAAATCGCAATCGCAATATGTTTTTTGGTTAAAATATCATACATATTCGATTACAGAGTGCTGCTACAGCAGTTTTCGAAATATCTGCAATCAATTTCGCATTCGCATTTTGTGAAATTGCGTTAAAATATCTCGAATATTCGATTTCAGAGTGAGCCAATCAGAGCGCTCCTCCAGCATATCTCGAAATTGCGCAAAAAATATCGCATTCGCATGTTGCGATATTTCGATAAAATATCAGGAATATTCTGAGCCAATCAGAGCGCTCCTCCAGCATATCTCGAAATTGCGCAATAAATATCGCATTCGCATGTTGCGATATTTCGATAAAATATCACGAATATTCTGAGCCAATCAGAGAGCTCCTCCAGCATATCTCGAAATTGCGCAATTAATATCGCATTCGCATGTTGCGATATTTCGATAAAATATCACGAATATTCTGAGCCAATCAGAGAGCTCCTCCAGCATATCTCGAAATTGCGCAATAAATATCGCATTCGCATGTTGCGATATTTCGATAAAATATCACGAATATTCTGAGCCAATCAGAGCGCTCCTACCGCAGTTATAAAAAAAATCGCAATTATTTTCGCATTCGCAATAGCGAAAAATCGCAATCAATTAATTTCGATAAAATATCACGAATATTCGAATTTAGCGAATATATCTCGAATATTCGAATATATATTCGAAAATAATCGCGAAATCGAATATGGCATATTCTGCTCAACACTACTGACAAGGTGTGAGTAGAGGAGAGCCAATCCGTGTCTCTCCTGACAGGGGGGATCTGCACTGATATTCAGCATTGATTATAAGTACAGGCCCATCGCCAGTGATGACCACCAGTGCCCACCAGCCATGCCAATCAGTGACCACCAGGCATGCCTATCAGTGCCCATCAGGGATGCCAGTCAGTGTCCATCAGGGATGCCAGTCAGTGAAATAGAAAACTTACTTATTTACAACATTTTTTTAATTCTTTTTATTAAGCTTTTAAAGATTATATTACATCAGCAAAGCCTATCGGGAATACCCAGGCTAGAATTAAAAACAAAAAACACACACAATTATAACCTAATAACACAAGGTATATTTACAATTTTATTTACAGAAACAAAGAAAAACTTTATTTTTTTCAACATTTTCTGTCTTTTTTTATTTGTAGCACAACAAATAAAACCCCAGAGGTGATCAAATACCACCAAAAGAAAGCTCTATTTGGGGGGAAAAGGATAGAAAGATTATTTGGGTACAGTGTTGTATGACAAGTGTGAGAGAGCTGAAAATTGGCCTGGGCAGGAAGGGGGTAAAAGTGCCCGGTATTGAAGGGGTGTTGATTGTGGTAAAAAAAAATGCAAAACCGTCCCTGGTAGTGAACAGGGTTAAAGGATAAGTTCACCTTCGGGAAGATGTTACATGTTCCTGTTCCTGCAGCGGCTCAGCGAGCCGAGACATTTCCCACACTCAAGGCCCTAATACACCTTGAGGGTTGTGTGGGATCCCTGATGTACAGGAAGACAGGACTTCAGTGAGGAACATTTCCCTCACTCAGGACAGGAATACGGCTTCTCCCCCGTGTGAGATATCTGATGTCTGAAAAGACTGGACTTCGCTGAAAAACATTTCCCGCAATCAGGACAGGAATACGGCTTCTCCCCCGTGTGAGATCTCTGATGTGTGGAAAGATGTGACTTAAATGAAAAACATTTCCCACTCAGGACAGGAATATGGCTTCTCCCCTGTGTGAGATCTCTGATGTGTGGAAAGATAGGACTTCTTTAAAAAACATTTCCCGCACTCAGGACAGGAATACGGCTTCTCCCCCGTGTGATATCTCTGATGTGTGTAAAGATTGGACTTCTCTGAAAAACATTTCCCGCACTCAGGACAGGAATGCGGCTTCTCCCCCGTGTGAGATCTCTGATGTCTGGAAAGATCGGATTGAAAACGGAAACACTTCCCGCACTCAGTACAGGAAAGTCTCTTATTTGTTGGAAGGACGGCACCGTCCCTCACAGTCTGAGGTTCCTCAGAATAAGAGGAATATGATGGTCCGGGACCGTCCCGCACCATCTGAGGTTCCTCAGGATAAGAGGAATACGATGGTCTGGCACCGTCCCGCACAGTCTGAGGTTTCTCAGGATAGGAGGAATACGACGGTCCGGCACCGTCCCTCACAGTCTGAGGTTCCTCAGGATAGGAGGAATACGATGGTCCGGCACTGTCCCGCACAGTCTGATGTTCCTCAGGATAAGAGGAATACGATGGTCCGGCACCGTCCCGCACAGTCTGAGGTTCCTCAGGATAAGAGGAATACGATGGTCCGGCACCGTCCCACACAGTCTGAGGTTCCTCAGGATAAGAGGAATACGATGGTCCATCTACACTGTGTGGTGCCGGATGGACATTTGAGGTAGTCTGGTTTTCTCCTGGACTATACTGTGTGATGTCCTCATCTTCTACTTTACAGTCTGGAGATAAAGTGAGACAATCCTCTGAGGTTTTCCTCATCTCCCGTCCATCTACTAAAATAGAAATACAAAGATTATTACTAGACATGAGCTGATTGGTTCCCCTAAACCAGAACTCCGCTCACATCAGGCAGCTTTGTCTCTGAGGATCTTACAATTCCCCCCTCAAGGTAACTAGTAAATGGGTCCTCTGACCTCCTACCAGATCATTTCTTTATCCATGGACCTTAGTCAGAGAGTGAGGAAACAACGAGAACTGTCTTTTATAGGAGTGACAGTGATGAGAGGATTATAGGACGAGTGTCCCCACCCCCTCTATCACTCATTACCATCTTCCCAACACAAGAAGTCCTGCACTTCCTTATTTAGTCCATGATTTAGTTATGAATAACAGCGGGGCTGAGCCCCACCAGAGGTCAGAGAGTGAGGATGGGGGAGAACAACCAAGATGAAGACTGGACTGAGCCTGAAGACCACCATCATTGGGTTATTGACTCCTCCCCCTCATTATCACTTTCTGTTTAAAGTTCCAAAGCTTGAGGATGTTATCACATTATTATCACCATGTAAAAGTCTGCCCTCCAATCACATTATCAGATATAAAATCAAACCACTATGAAATCAGTAAATAGGAAACTGCTCATATAATACCCAGATATGAGGTATAACAAAACTGCTCTGATATTGGTTAATGAACAAAAACAGAACAGAAATGTGAGAGAGGGACTCACCCGAAGTTCTTCTTTCCTTGGAGCTCCGCCTGTCTCTTAAAGCCCCAGCCCCCTGACTCTATCGGCAAGCTGTATTGGCTGAGAGAAGCAGGCTCTCATGAATCCTTTCCCTTTCCTATGCAGTTCCACACATTGCACTCACATTATCTCTTTGGTGCCCTCTGCTGGCCTTTTCTAAATCAGCAAACGCCATTCCATCCCCAGCCTATAATAATAGTATATTTACCACTTGCCGACCAGTCGCAGTCAGCGTCTCAGCTCGTTCCAATAAATCGCTATACTGGTATGTCGGCTCCTTTAAGAACCATACCAGGCGCTGGCGCGTGCCCGCTGCACTGCGAGGGTCCCGATGCATGTGGCAGGCAGCCGCGAGGACCGCCGTCCATCCGCGATCGCGGGCACAAGAGCAAGAACAGGATCTGTGTGTGTAAACAGATCACCGTTCTGACCGGAGAGGAGAGACAGATCTGCTGTTCCTGGCAATCAGGGGCTGAAGGGGTTAAAGTTCAAACATTTCTTTTTCTTCTAAATACTCCATGTTGGTAATATATTCGAGTCATATGTGCAATGGCATTACAGCCGATAGACTTTACAGTTTATTCATTTTTATTAGATTTTACATTTGCACTTCTGTTTGTCAAAAAGCAATATTTTTGTTTCATTTCTAAAGACGTTCCATATCACACGGGCTAAATGTGTGTCTGTAGTGCGTGTTCAATCCTTCATACCAGAAATAAGAAGATCTGATTGGATTGTTACTCCAGGAGTATATCATGGGTTTGGCAATTCTAGAGAAAGGTGTAAATAATGATTGTGAACGGAGCGAGGGAGCGGCGAGGAGACAGGACACTGTGCATGTCTACCGATGTGTGTGACAGATATTTCTATGGAATAAAGTCAGAGATCTTATAGATCTATACTATGTGGAGAGTTCTTCTTGTCTTGGGTCTGAGACTATATAGACCTATCCCTCCACCCGGCACTGCCAGCAAACATCACAACTAGTAACCCCGGGAGAATTCCTCTGTCAGAGATCTCGCTAGATCCGGGTATGGGGCAGAAGACCTAAGACACATACCCCAGATGACTAAGACAAGCAACACCTATGGGGGGAAAAATTAACATTTTACTAGCAGCTGAACCCCAGAATGTCCATAAATCCATCCTAGATACATGAACTGTGTCTGCAGCACAGAGAAGGAAGATTATCCCAGAGAAATACAGGAATACGGGGAACACAGCTCAGGAAAGTGACCAGGGGATTACAGGCTGATATCACCCAGTCCCCGCCCTACTCTGGACCAATCAGTGAGCAGTATGGGTGGAGGAATGGATTTAGTGTTAATGACCCACCTGTGCTGATCTCTGTAGGAGTGTGCTCCTCTATAAATGTCCCCGTTATTCCATCCTCCTCCATAGACTGCTGATCATCCCTCACATACGTCTCTTCTTCTTCTGATTTCACCTCAAATTCTATATCGATTGGATCTCCACTCTAAACCAAGAGAATGAGAGAGAATATCATCTGTAAGATATAAGCTTTATTATTGTGACATCACATCTAGAAAATCCCCACATCCCCCCACAAGTCCATGTCTAGATGTTCCGTCCCACCAACCTTTAAATAAGGAGGGATGGTGTGACCTTCCTGTGTTGAATCCCGGGAATACAGAGGACGGGGACATCTCTCTGGGGGGTCTCTGTAGCTGGATGACTCCACCATGGTGTCCTGGTACAGATCTGTGTGTCCTTTTGGAAACTCTGACTCCTCCATCACCCCATCCTCCTCATCCTCCTCTTTTATCTCTTCTTTAATATTGACCAGTGTGGAATCCTGAGGACGGGGACATCTCTCTGGTGGGTTCCCATTACTGGATCCATCTGTAGGAAACACACACACTGACTGAATACATTGTTTCTATGTGTTTATCAGATGATGGGGGATCTAGGTGGAGCCTCCGTACTGCTCTCTCCTTTACAATAAAGTCTCCGCTTACCCGGTGATGTGAGGGGCGGCTGATTGTCCATCATGATGTCCATGTAGAGATCCTTGTGTCCTTCTAAATACTCCCACTCCTCCATGGAGAAATAGACAGTGACATCCTGACACCTTATAGGAACCTGACACACACAATGATACAGTCACCATCCAGACACACCCCTTGTCTGTTACTGGATAATGTCCCAGAATCCTCCTCACCTCTCCTGTCAGCAGCTCCATCATCTTCTTGGTGACTTCTAGAATCTTCTCCATGTTGTGTCTCTCGGGTTTTAGGGAGTCACATGGAGGCACTGTGATGGTCATGTGATCACCTGACTTCACAAGAGGAAATCTCTGTATTGGAGAACCAATAGAAATATCATGTTAGACTCCCAGAATCCTCCTCACCTCTCCGGTCAGGTCTGTGTATTATTAATAGAGATAAGAGTGATGTCATGTGACCTCCCAGAATCCTCCTCTCCTCTCCGGTCAGGACTGTATTATTAATAGAGATAAGAGTGATGTCATGTGACCTCCCAGAATCCTCCTCACCTCTCCGGTCAGGTCTGTGTATTATTAATAGAGATAAGAGTGATGTCATGTGACCTCCCAGAATCCTCCTCACCTCTTCGGTCAGGTCTGTATTATTAATAGAGATAAGAGTGATGTCATGTGACCTCCCAGAATCCTCCTCACCTCTCCGGTCAGGTCTGTGTTTTATTAATAGAGATAAGAGTGATGTCATGTGACCTCCCAGAATCCCCCTCACCTCTCCAGTCAGGTTTGTATATTATTAATAGAGATAAGAGTGATGTCATGTGACCTCCCAGAATCCTCCTCACCTCTCCGGTCAGGTCTGTATTATTAATAGAGATAAGAGTGATGTCATGTGACCTCCCAGAATCCCCCTCACCTCTCCGGTCAGGTCTGTGTATTATTAATAGAGATAAGAGTGTTGTCATGTGACCTCCCAGAATCCTCCTCACCTCTCCGGTTAGCAGGTAGATGATCTCCAGGGTGAGGTTTAGAATCCTCTCAGTCATGTGACTCCGGTCTTCCTCCATGCTGATTGGTCATGTGATGTATACAGATTTACCTGTGGACCAATAATTGATAAGAGAGAATGATCTGGACTATACTGGTTGTATAATATTAGGATGGGGGTGTATGGGGGATAATATGAGGGGTTCTATCATGTAAGAACGCCCCTCAGTGGTCTTACACACAGAGGAACATTCAGTTTAGTGTTTGATATGTTTCTGGGGTCTGGGAATCTCCTTCACTTTGGCCTTTATGTCTACATAAACCTTCCCTATCCCCCCCACATCTCCAATATGAAGAGAATGTTCCGGCCCCATAGTAGGGTGACCACATTTCCAAGCTGCCATTCAGGGACACCCCCCCCCCATTTTTTTTGCAGATTTTGGGGGCAGGGGCGTATGAAATCAGCGGCCCATGCGCAAGATCAAAAGTGGGCCCTAGGCATCAAGAAGAACAACTGAGTGGTCAGGGGGGGGGGGCACAGAGTAGTCAGAGGGGCAGTGCGATGGACAGGGGGACCGTGGGATGGACAGGGGGACCGTGGGATGGACAGGGGGACCGTGGGATGGATAGAGGCATACCTCCCAACTTTCTGAGATGGGAATGAGGGACACCTATTAGCAAAAATATGTAGGAGAATTATAAACAAAAATAAAAATGGTTAAACCCACAGGTGCTTTTTTACCACTACTATTCTTTTATATTGGCTCCTTGAGGGACAAACAAAGAGGAAAGAGGGACAGAGGGACAATGCCCTAAATGAGGGACAGTTCCTTCAAATCAGGAACAGTACAGGAGGGGGGGACTGAAGAACAGCACAGGTGGGACCAGAGGACAGCACAGGAGGGGGGGGCTGAAGAACAGCACAGGTGGGACCAGAGGACAGCACAGGAGGGGGGGGGGGGGACTGAAGAACAGCACAGGTGGGACCAGAGGACAGCAGGGGGTTGGAGAATGGGGGGTGAGGTGGGAGAGAGCAGAGAAGTTACTGGGGAAGATCAGCCAGGAGAGTGTTGAGGGACCTGTGGGCAGCAGAAGGAAACTGGATAAGAGGGGTGGCATATAGAGAAACTGATGCCCCCCCCCATGTTCTTCTTGCAGCCACTGAATGCCCGCTTTTCCTCCTTTACCTCCTGCAGGCATTCAGTGGCTGCAAGAAGAACATGGAGGGCATCAGTTCCTCTATATGCCACCCCTCCTATCCAGGTTTAGAGGGAAGCTGCATGGACCATCCTGGAGTATGAGGCTGGGTTGCAATGGCGCCCCCTGTAGTTACACCGCTGCAGTGGAGTAACTAAAACATTTCTGGCAGTTTGAAGGAGCAATGAATGGAATGCTGGCAGGACTCTGAGGTTGTGATAGTCGCTGATGAGCCACTCCTGAGAGGATTGCTTGGTATACAGAGGGGGTAACAAGACTAGAAGGTGAAAAGGTGGCAGAACATGAAAGGCTGAGGGTGAAGGAGGAGGGGGGGGGGCTGCTGCAGGGAGAGGCAAACAAGTAGTGGGAGAGAAGAGACAGGGAGCAGCCGGACAGGACTGGGTGTGAGGAGTTATCATGTGTGCAGGAAACATCTTCAGCTCTGAGGAGTTCATGCTGGGACCTGTAGTTCTTCACTTTTGGGGGGGGGGGGGAGTCACACCCCCAAAAGTGAAGGATTACAAGTCCCAGCATGAACCCTGCCCTGATATCTAAGGAAGTTTCCTCCTTCCATCCAGGGTGTCATGTGTCAGTGTCTCTCCTGCCGACCCTTATCTGGAGCAAGCCTCTGAGTGTACTGTGCAGAGTGCAGACACACACTCCAGTGTCTTACTGAACTCTGACTGCTGAGGGAGAGCCGACAGGATTATAACACCGATGGATCTTCAATGCTGGTCAGTGCTTTGTAATTTTACTTGCCTTAGTTTGTACCATCTCTCATCTGTACACTGCAGTCTGTCTCAGAGTCTGATGTTTCTTCTGGCTGCCTGGCTGGACTCCAGAACATACACGAGGAGGTGGGTGGAGCTGAACAGAAGGCGCGGAGGAGGAAGTTAAACTCTCATCTGCTGCTATAGGTCTCTCCCTCTCTCCTGCTCTGACGTCACTGGTTGCTACACGCCAAGCGGGAGGCAGGAGGTAGCAACCAGTTTGGGCACTGAGCCAGCGGTGGAAATAAAGTAAAAAGGGGTCTCACTCTCTGTCAGCTAGGGGTCCACCACAGGCTGAGACAGAGAGGATGTATGCAAAGGCTATTTTAGGGGGCATTAGATCGGCCCAGGCCAATTCCGGGACTCTGTATTGTCCCGTAATGAGGGTGTCCGGGACACGGGACACAAGTATTAATTAAGGGACAGTCCCGGGCAATCCGGGACACGTGGTCACCCTACCCCATAGGTGAGGAAATGTTCTGACTAAGGATGAGCTCCGGCGTGTTCGCATAGAACACGTGCAGAGCCCGCCAGGAAGTGTGCACGGTGATGTGCTAATCACAGCCAGGGAGACATTGTCCCGATGCTCAGCTGCAGAAATCGGGAAATGTCTCCCTGGCTGTGATTAGCGCAGCGCCGTGCACACTTCCTGGCGGGCTCTGCAGGTGTTCTATGCAACACGCCGGAGCTCAACCTTAGTTCTGACCCTGAAGGGGTTAATCTACATTTCCACACTATATATGTGTGTATCATCATCTGCTGGAGATAAAAGACGTCACAGTGACTATGGAGGAAGAGGACGGACATGACGGGGGTTACTGGGTGTAAATAGAAGATAAGATCTTATTACCTTCTCTGCTGCCACTTCCAGCAACGTCTCCTCTCTTTTTCCTCCCGACTCACCTCTCACCCGGAACTTCCTGTCTGTGCCTGACATCACTTCCTGTCTTCCATAGAGACTTCCTGTCTGCCATCTTGTGGAGATCAGAGGAACTGCAGAAACGTCTCGTAGTGTCGTGAACACGTCCTTGTGCTGTGTGTGTATGTACTGTATATCCTTATAGATGGGTCATCTCCACTCCCACCAAGGGGGATAGAAATATATTACTGCTCGGGGAGGGGGAAAAATTTTGGCCCCTTTGATTTTGCAGTAAAATTGATGTGAGATTTAGTCATGTAGAACATCTGTTATATGGATACAAAGAACCCCAGCCAAGAGTAAAGGGTGGATGGCTCCTGATCCCCAGATTTGGGCAATTATGTCACCAATATATGTGCAAAAACAGTGTAGCGCTGGACAGCATATACCACATAAGTATCTAAAGCAACAGGTGTAAACAATGTTAATCTATAGGTGGTAACAATCTTTTGAAACTTAATTCAATATGTGAATACACAAAAACTATAAATGCATAGGTTGTGATAACACTGTGCCAATCATTATGGCACTAAGCATAAATTACTTATAAATAAACAGTGTAAAATAAAGTGACCAATTCAGAATATGAGGTGCAAAACAAAAAGAGTCCACAGAAAAAAGCTGGAAGTTCACAGAAAAAAAACTGGCAGTTATTAGCCCCTTCCAATGCAGGTGATGAAAAGATGCAAACAATGAAAGTCCAATTAGGAGATCCACAGGTGAGAACGGAGGGAGATTTCAGACATCAGTGGCCCAACACCAGTAGAAATAAAGGCTTACCAGAAAGCCTGTGACTAATTCTTTTCAGGAACAGTCTAAACAGGCACAGCAGGAAATTCTGATCCTTTGGGGTGTCAGGAACGAATCCGGATCTCTCCACAGATTAAATGGTAGAATCCACAGCTCATAGGGTTAACCACTGCTTCCAAATGGAACTTGCATAGATGTATGTGAGCGTGTGTTTATCAAACACCATGTGGGAAAAAAAAGAAAGGGACAATCCCGTAGTGTAGGCGTAAAAAACGAGAGGGTTTATTTAAAAAATATATAAAAATGAAACAGCTTAAAATACTCTCATTCATAGAGAGTGATCCAAAAATCCTTGCAAGGATAAAAAGCTCTGTATGAATATCAGACCGCCTAAGGCCGTTAGCGCATGCGCAATGCGAGTGTGTCTGCCCGACGATCGTTTCGTCGTAATGACATCATCAGGGGCCCCTGACATTAGGACGAAACGATTGTCGGGCAGACACACTCGCATTGCGCATGCGCTAACGGCCTTAGACGGTCTGATATTCATATCGTGCCCCTGATGATGTCATTACGACGAAACGATCATTGGGCAGACACACTCGCATTGCGCATGCGCTAACGGCCTTAGGCGGTCTGATATTCATACGGAGCTTTTTATCCTTGCAAGGATTTTTGGATCACTCTCTATGAATCAGAGTATTTTAAGCTGTTTCATTTTTATATATTTTTTTAATTAAACCCTCTAGTTTTTTACGCCTACACTATGGGATTGTCCCTTTCTTTTTCCCTCAGGCCCCTCGGAGTACGGTGCATCCTTGGATGAAGCTTCCAGGCCTTCTCCTAAGGTACCAGCCTCTTGCATGGTCCTTACCGGGATAGGTCCTCCCCTGGTCTCCTTCATCAAGTGGCTTCCTCCCGCAGAACGGACAGCATAGGATCACCTCTGCAATACGGGCCCCAGTCAGATAACTGGGCCCACCAGACGAAGCCGCAGCCCCGGGCCAACGTGGTCCTGGAGTTAGGATTCACAACACGCACCTCCGGCCAGGCGGGCCACGAGGTGCGAACGGACCCCACACCAATTGCGTCTTTTCCTTCACTCTTGTCCTTCGCTTTTTCCTTCGCTCTTTTCCTTTGCTCTTTTCCCTCGCTCTTTTCCTTCGCTTTTAAGACCGGGTACGAGCACCAATACTAAAGTACTCGCTAGGGTTGCAACGATACCGATATTGTTATCAGTGCCGATACTAAGCATTTGCAAGAGTATCGGTACTCGTGCAAATGCCTTAATGCCCAAAACCGATACCTTCAGGCTCTGTACTTTCAGCTGTCAGCAGGAATTCCCCGCTAACAGCTGAAAAGTAAAGAAAAAATGCTGCCAATTTTTGGTTGTTAAGGAACGGGGCCGCTGCGTCCTTAACAACCAATCACGTGTCCTTGGGATTTCCCTCCCTGCCTCCTCCTCCCCAGCTATCACCAGGCTCGGGAACGCATGTCTGTGGAAACTTCCTGGATTTGAGGTGAGCAAGCCCAGCTCCCCCCATTCCACTGTACTCCCCCTCCTGCCGGGTGCATCTCTCACATTCAGCTCTGCTCATTGTGGCTCCGCTATTTCTGTCACAGTTCGGTGAGCAGGAGTGAGTCCTGTGTGACCTCCGCACAGATCTGACTTTTCCCTGACAACTGCAAGGCTCTGCACACAGCGAGGCTTCTCTCCGTGCCCTGTGTGTCCATACTCAGCCTGGTGAAGCCCCCTTCTCCCCCTCTCCAGCAAGCAGAGGCACAGACACACGGCCAGCACCACTGCAGCAGATCAGTGTGTAATTACATACCCCCCCTCCCCCGATGTGTCAAATACTAATTATCTATATAGTGTACATATACATGAGACTGACATAGAAAAGAGAATCCTAATATCAATGCCTTCATATATCTTGGTGTGTTATAATCTGAGAATTAGCATCTCTATAGTGTCCATGTAATTCCAGCAAAGAGGACTGTTTGCACTGGAGTTTTGGTTTCACCAACCAGTGGAAAGTTGGAAATGGAACAATATGTATTATGTATGAAATGTTGTTTCTGCATGGACACTATAGAGATGCTAATTTTCAGATTATTAACACCCAAGATAGATTTCGGCATCGATATTCACTTTTCTTTGTCAGTCATTTTTGTTTTATGTCATTAAAACGATATAATTAGAATTTGGCCCATAGATTTATTTTTGGTGGGAAACATACACGGGGTGTTTGCACCAGCTGAATGTCTTCAATCATCTTTAAATGGCAGCGCATACATTTTTGTAACCCCTCCCCACTTTATTACCCCTCATCTAGCACATCTTCACCCCAGCCTCATCCAACTCCCCCAAACCACCCCTTTACCTACTCTTCCTAGGTGATAGGTATCGGTAATCGGTATCGGTGAGTACTTAAGAAAGAGTATCGGTACTGGTATCGGTGCAACCCTAGTACTTGCCGATACCGTGTGGGTTTTTTATTATATTGCTATTAGAAGGGATGAACATGGGCCGTGACGGGTCCTCTATGGAGAGATCTGGGGTCTATTAGACCCCAAATCTCTTCTCTGGCCTCCAATGCAGCCGATCAACACAGACAAGTGTCCACTACACTACACTAACCTACCTGACCACTACACTAACCTACCCCCTCCCCCAAAAAACATGTGTACAATGTAGATCACTGGATCTTGCTTATGCCTCCATGATCGTCCATCTGATCAGGACTCTCCTCGGCACCATGTACTGTTCTGGAGTCCCGCCCCCCAGCTACTCCTCGGCATTCCCTCCAGCCTGCCGAGAGCTCAAACAGCCGCTGTATGCTCTGCACCGAGCACCCCCCTCCCCCGTTCTCACTCGTACTGGCCGGCCGCACCAGGGGGATCACTGTGGACAGGCTGGACCACAGGAGTCCTGCAGAGCAATGCCTGAGATATGCCTCATCGGAAGGGGTAGGTGGCTGGGGGAGGCACTTGGCCACACGTTGGTAAAGACTTGGGAGCAAGTGGCTTACTGCAGGGGCAGTAAGAGAGTCTTGAGGCGCCCTCCAAAATGATGGACAGTCTTGAGGTGCCCTCCAAAATGATGGACAGTCTTGAGGCGCCCTCCAAAATGGACAGTCTTGAGGCGCCCTCCAAATGATGGACAGTCTTGAGGCACCCTCCAAAATGATGGACAGTCTTGTGGCGCCCTCAAAAATGATGGACAGTCTTGAGGCGCCCTCCAAAATGATGGACAGTCTTGTGGCGCCCTCTAAAATGATGGACAGTCTTGAGGCGCCCTCCAAAATGATGGACAGTCTTGTGGCGCCCTCCAAAATGATGGACAGTCTTGAGGCGCCCTCCAAAATGATGGACAGTCTTGAGGCGCCCTCCAAATGATGGACAGTCTTGAGGCGCCCTCCAAAATGATAGACAGTCTTGTGGCGCCCTCCAAAATGATGGACAGTCTTGAGGCACCCTCCAAAATGATGGACAGTCTTGTGGCGCCGCATTCTAAAATGTAAAAATGATTCTAATGGTTCTACATAATGTAACAATCCTCCTTATCAGCTCATGATGTCATTGGTCATTAGGAGGTTGGCAGCTAGAAGATTGTAATGGTGTACAATGAAAACCTGAGGCTTTGTGTAACTAAAAAGCTTCATCCAATCACCGACTTGTATACAATTTTGGGGAAATTGTTCGGCATTTTGCCAAGGCATCTCTGAAGAATCCTCAGGGCACCCTTGTTGATAAAGGCTGCTCTATGTGATGGTAAAAATATATATTTTTTTAATTGTACAGAATTCAATTTAATCCCAGGCACATAAACCCCCCCCCCCCCCCAAATAAAAAAAATCTGAGGCCCCGCCCCCCCATTTACACATGTACAAAGATAAACTCACATATTGGTGCACCTACGACTGAAATTGATGTAACATATCGCCGCACAGGCCAGAATGAGAGCGATAATTCTATCACCAGACCTCCTCCGCAACACTAAACTGATGACCTATAGGGGCTTTTAAAGCCTTGCCTATAGAAAATATAGAGTACTGAAGTTTGTCACCAAACTACAGGCGCACACAAATTTAAGGTTGGACATGTTGGGTGTAATGGAATGACCCATGACAAACAGACTTTGGAAGGATGAGGGGTACTCCTGTACCGGCGTCACCAAGGAGTCTTATGTCTAGGGTCACCTTATGTCCAATTGGGCCATAGGGTGACTGAGAAATTATATCCTAAATTACAGGACAGGGGACATTACTGATAGCTCATATTGCAGGAGATATTGCAAAGTGTTGGTTTATTCCATGACTCATCTCTCTGTGTAGACTGTTGACATGTTAAATGAGGCTGGCTCTTGAAAGGCCTTTCATTGTGTGATAACAATGTGTAAAGCCTATTGATGCTCAGGTGTGAATACCTTTCTGTCTGAGACAGACCGTCTGTCTACAGATGTGGATTGAGGGGAAATCATTGTGTGATGGTGTTTTGTTGAATTCTGTTTTTTACAGAAATTTAGCATTTCATAGACTTTTGCAGTTATATCGTGTGACATAAAAAAATTGGAACTACCACTATTTTATTCTCTAGGACAGCCCTCACATTTTCCACTCACCTGCTTGGAAGTGGAAAATAGTTTCTGGCGAGGAGCTGGGCTGCCTGGGAGCTAGGGGGGAGCACGGGTAACGCCGGCATGTGGGGGTTGATTGAGAGCCGTTTTCCCATCGATCGCCCCGGGGAAGAGAGCATGGTGGAAGGAGAAAAGCCACGGGATTACAGAGCAGATAACCCGCTGTTACAGCTGAGTTTACATTACACACAGCCCGGCCTCCTGACCCCGCGCCTGTGTCAGATAGACAGAATGCCAGTCCAATGCTGGGACGTGTTCTGTCTGATACAGGCGCAGGGTCAGGAGGCGGGGCTATGTGTAACCACGGGCGGAGCGGAGGCAATTGTAATATAAACTCAGCTGTAACAGCTGGCTATCTGCTCTGTAATCCCGCAGCTTTCTCAATGCTCTCTTCCCCTGGAGTGATCCTCTGCACTACAATGGCTGCAATGGTTGGCACAGGTGAGGCTGCAATGGTGGACACAGGTGAGGCTGCAATGGTGGACACAGGTGAGGCTGCAATGGTGGACACAGGTGGGGTGAGGCTACAATGGTGGGCACAGGTGAGGCTGCAATGGTGGACACAGGTGAGGTGAGGCTGCAATGGTGGGAACAGGTGAGGTTGCATTGATGGGCACAGGTGAGGCTGCATTGATGGGCACAAGTGAGGCTGCACTGATAAAGTTGTTGTTAATATTTATTTTTGTAACTTAATTCTGCAAAACACAAGTGTAATTTCATGAGATAATTTAGAAGGGCGTGTTTAGGGGCGGAATTAGAGCGGTGCAGGGTAGGGATCGGTTAGGTCAACTGGTGGACGATTAACCCTTAAGGCCTAGCTAGTAGCTCAGGACTTGAAATACTGAGCCTTGCTGGCAGTGCCAGCAAGGTTTAAAGGACGCTCTAGGGCAGTGGTTCTCATCCTCCTAGTGCCGTGACCCCTTGATAAAATTTCCCAAGATGTGGGGACCCCTAACAGTTAAATTATTTTTGTAGTGTGGGCTGTCATCACCCAAGGCAAGACAAGTAATTTGCGCCCCTAACCCACAGACATTTAGCGCTCCCCGAGTCTTTTTAATGGCAACTATAATCACAGGTAGTGTCACTCACTGTCTCCGGCTTCACTGTGTTTCCGACTTCGTGGCGTCTCGTAGCAGTGACACCGATGCCGAAATCAGGAGACAGGGTCTCCTCCAGCCCCTCCCACTTCACAATTCTCACCAGTCAGCTGACTTCTAGTCTTTGCCCTTCAGCCATGCTGTGAACTGAATGGGTGACTGAGAAGAGGCAGTGTGGGCGGCTGCGGGTTCCAGGAACAACCCATCTGGGTGGCCACAAGCTCCAGAGATAGCAAAATGGCTGGGAGAGTGATGCAGGCTTCAGGAACAGACCATGATTCGGTGACCCCTGGCAAATCCTCATTCGACCCCCAAAGGGTGTCCCGACCCCCAGGTTGAGAACCACTGCACTAGGGTGACTTCTATCAGAAAATATATTGCATTTTGGGGGTTTTATATAATGTTCAGGCCTAAAATGATTCTTTAACTCCTTCCCACCCGGCCTATAGCAGAATGACGGCCAGACGGTGTTCCGTTATCCTGATTGGATGTCACATGACATCCAGAAGAATAAGCCGCTCGGGCGCAGGGCGATCGTTGGTGTTGTGTGTCGCTCTGACAAACCGCATCTCCAGTCTCGGTAAAGAGCCTAATGCCCTGTACACACGATCGGAAATTCCAACAAGAAATGGAATGTTGGCTCAAACTTGTGTTGCATACACACGGTCACACAAATCTTGTCGAAAATTCCAAACATCAAGAACGCGGTGACGTATAATACGTATGATGAGCCGAGATCAATGAAGTTCAGTAGGCAGTTTGGCTCTTTTGCTTGACTCTGAGCATGCGTGTTTTTTTTGTGTGTCAGAATTGCATACAGACGATCAGAATTTCCGACAAGAACTTTTTCCGTCGGAAAAATTGAGAACCTGCTCTCAGTCTTTTGTTGGCGGAAATTCCGACAGCAAATGTCCGATGGAGCATAAACACGATCAGAATTTCCGACCAAAAGCTCACATCGAAGATTTCCTGTCGGAATTTCCGATCGTGTGTATGCAGCATAAGACGTTGGCTCTTCACCATGTGATCAGCTGTGTCCAATCAAAGCTAATCACATCGTAACCAGAAAGTGACGGTTATCGGCTTTCCTTTATTCATGCTGACAAGGTGTGAGTAGAGGAGAGCCAATCAGTGTCTCTCCTGACAGGGGGGATCTGCACTGATATTCAGCATTGATTATCAGTACAGGCCCATCACCAGTGATGATACCAAGTGATGACCACCAGGCATGCCAGTCAGTGCCCACCAGGCATGCCAATCAGTGCCCATCAGGCATGCCTATCAGTGCCCACCAGGGATGCCAGTCAGTGCCCACCAGTGAAATAGAAAACTGACTTAGGTTGGGTTCACATTACGGTTTTCCCGTCCGTCAGCCGCATACGATTTATATGAAAAACCGTATGCGGCTGAAACGGACGGGAACATATGGACGTTAATGTTAAAGGAAAACGTATGCGTTTGCCATACTGTTTTAAAAACGGCCGCAAAACCGTGGTTGAACACAGTTTTGCGTACGTTTTAAAAAACGTTTTGCCAGCAAATCGTACGCACCCGGATGCATCTGAGTGCATACGATTTGCAATGCATTGTCTATCTATACGTTTTCCCGTCCGGGCCTGTACGTTTTCAATACTGAAATCGTATGCGGCTGACGGACGGAAAAACCATAGTGTGAACCCAGCCTTATTTACAGCATTTTTTTTTTATTCTTTTTATTAAGCTTTTAAAGATTATATTACATCAACAAAGCCTATCGGGAATACCCAGGCTAGAATTAAAAACAAAAACACACACACAATTATAACCTAATAACACAAGGTATATTTACAATTTGTTTTACAGAAACAAAGAAAAACTTTATTTTTTCAAAATTTTCTGTCTTTTTTTTATTTGTAGCACAACAAATAAAACCCCAGAGGTGATCAAATACCACCAAAAGAAAGCTCTATTTGGGGGGGGGGGAAGATAAAAAGATTATTTGGGTACAGTGTTGTATGACAAGTGTGAGAGAGCGGAAAATTGGCCTGGGCAGGAAGGGGGTAAAAGTGCCCGGTATTGAAGGGGTGTTGATTGTGGGCAAAAAAATTGCGAAACCGTCCCTGGTAGTGAAAGGGTTAAAGGATAAGTTCAGCTTCGGGAAGATGTTACATGTTCCTGTTCCTGCAGCGGCTCAGCGAGCCAAGACATTTCCCACACTCACTAATACACCTCGAGGGTTGTGTGGGATCCCTGATGTACAGGAAGACAGGACTTCAGTGAGGAACATTTCCCTCACTCAGGACAGGAATACGGCTTCTCCCCCGTGTGAGATCTCTGATGTGTGTAAAGACTGGACTTCTGTGAAAAACATTTCCCACACTCAGGACAGGAATACGGCTTCTCCCCTGTGTGAGATCTCTGATGTGTAGAAAGAATGGAGTTCTGTGAAAAACATTTCCCACACTCAGGACAGGAATACGGCTTCTCCCCCGTGTGAGATCTCTGATGTTTGGAAAGACTGGAAATCTGTGAAAAACATTTCCCACACTCAGGACAGGAATATGGCTTCTCCCCTGTGTGAGATCTCTGATGTGTGGAAAGATTGGACTTATCTGAAAAACATTTCTCACACTCAGGACAGGAATACGGCTTCTCCCCCGTGTGAGATCTCTGATGTTTGGAAAGACTGGAAATCCGTGAAAAACATTTCCCGCACTCAGGACAGGAATACGGCTTCTCCCCTTTGTGTGATCTCTGATGTGTGGAAAGATTGGACTTCGCTGAAAAACATTTCCCACACTCAGTACAGGAATACGGCTTCTCCCCCGTGTGATATCTCTGATGTGTGGAAAGATAGGACTTCTGTGAAAAACATTTCCCACACTCAGGACAGGAATACGGCTTCTCCCCCGTGTGAGATCTCTGATGTGTGGAAAGATTGGACTTTTTTGAAAAACATTTCCCACACTTAGGACAGGAATATGGCTTCTCCTCCGTGTGAGATCTCTGATGTGTGTAAAGACTGGACTTCTCTGAAAAACATTTCCTGCACTCAGGACAGGAATACGGCTTTTCCTCCATATGAGATCTCTGATGTGTGGAAAGATCGGATTGAAAACTGAAACACTTCCCGCACTCAGGACAGGAAAGTCTCCTATTTCTTGGAAGGACGGCACCGTCCCGCACAGTCTGAGGTTCCTCAGGATAAGAGGAATACGATGGTCCGGCACCGTCCCGCACAGTCTGAGGTTCCTCAGGATAAGAGGAATACGGTGGTCCGGCACCATCCCGCACAGTCTGAGGTTCCTCGGGATAAGAGGAATACAATGGTCCGGCACCATCCCGCACAGTCTGAGGTTCCTCAGGATAAGAGGAATACGATGGTCCGGCACCGTCCCGCACAATCTGAGGTTCCTCAGGATAAGAGGAATATGATGGTCCGGCACCGTCCCGCACAGTCTGAGGCTCCTCAGGATAAGAGGAATACGATGGTCCATATACACTGTGTGGTGCCGGATGGACATTTGAGGTAGTCGGGTTTTCTCCTAGACTATACTGTGTGATGTCCTCATCTTCTACTTTACAGTGTGCAGACAAAGTGAGACAATCCTCTGAGGTTTTCCTCATCTCCCGTCCATCTACTAAAATAGAAATAAAAAGATTATTACTAGACATGAGCTGATTGGTTCCCCTAAACCAGGACTCGGCCCACATCAGGCAGCTTTGTCTCTGAGGATCTTGCAATTCCCCCCTCAAGGTAACTAGTAAATGGCTCCTCTGATCTCTTACCAGATCATTTCTTTATTCATGGACCTTAGTCAGAGAGTGAGGAAACAACAAGAACCATATGATGCGGGTGTTGCTGGCGCAAAAGGAAAACCATAATTAGCCTGTAATGGTGGGTGTGCTGCAATCAGAAACAAAGGTGCAAGACACTCTATGGTGTCTCGTCCAAAGATGAATGGGTATAGTATGTGGATTGCGCTACCCTGGTGGTTAATGTAAATCACCTACTTCTGGGCACTAGTAACAATTGTTAGCCCCCCGATACATATCACCTCTATTGACAATCCACCGAATATATGTGTATATGTAAATGTGTACCCAGTGCTCATATACAAATATTCTTCTTAGAAAAAGTTAAAAAACACATACATATCTGTGCCATATACGTATTGAATAGTGCTCGTAAAAAACGTGCATTCCCCTATATCAAATTTAGGGAATCCTTACCACAAAAACAAACAACTTTTGCAAAATCCAGAGCCTACCCAGGCACCCATTGTTGCGCCTGCGGTGTCTCGGGGTATGACCGGTTCTGCCCCCCTCCCACATCGCTTTGGGGGCGAGCCAACTCAGTGCCGAGGCTTCCTTAACCAAGTGGGCATTTATTTTGAGTTGCTGCCACATGCTTTCCCTACTGAGAGATCAAAGGTGGGCTTCCTGATCTCGCTGCTCTCGGACAAGGCCTTGGTCTGGGCAAGTCCTTTTTGGGAGAACAATAATCTGGTGGTTGCCGAGTTTTCCGGTTTTGTTGCTTCCCTTCGGAGGGCTTTCGATGTGCCGGCTCGCTCTGCCTCTGCTGCGAAGCTCCTCATGTCCATCAGACAGGGTTCATGATCGGTAGCCGAATACGCCATTGAGTTTCATACCCTGGCAGCAGAGGTGGGCTGGAATAATGAGGCCCTGGTGGCGGCCTTCACCCATGGTCTCTCTGATACCTTGAAAGATGAGATTGCGGCTAAAGACCTACCCGTGGAGCTCGAGGCTCTCATTTCCTTTCTGATATTGATTGACACCAGACTCAGGGAGAGACCTTCCTTTAGGGAGAGCCTGCGGAGGCCTCCCAACAGATTGGCGCCTACGTTTGCTGTCCCAACCGTGCCTCCCTCTCCTCCCACGCCTCCTGGGGTTGACGTGTCTGGGGGCGAGCCCATGCAGCTGGGGTTTGCACGCCTGTCTGAGGGGGAGAGGGCACTTCGGAGACGGGATGGTCGTTGCATGTACTGCGGCCTCAGTGGGCATTTTCGGTTGTCATGTCCGAACCGTCCGGGAAACGCTCGCACCTGGGATCCTGTCGGGGACAGATCTTGGGTGGGGTTTCTTAGTCCCCGGTTTTCCGTGCCGAGAAACCACTGCTCACCGTTGTCCTCTCCTGGGCCGGGGGCTTGGTGGCAGCCCAGGCGTTGGTGGATTCGGGCGCTGGTGGTCTTTTCATCGACAGTAGATTTGCTGCCGCAAACTCCATTCCTCTGCAGGCTCGAGCTTCTCCGCTTGTTCTGGAGGCGATTGACGGCAGACCCCTTCAGCTGCCGCAGGTGACTCATGAGACCCTTCCAGTGGAGATAGCCATTGGGGCCGTTCACAGGGAATCGGTCTGTCTTCAAGTCATTTTGTCTCCTCACTACTCGGTGGTCTTGGGGAAACGCTGGCTCCAGAGGCATAATCCGACTTTCGATTGGAGATCGGCTGAGATCCTCTCGTGGTCCCCACAGTGTGGGGCTAGTTGCATCCATGGGACTGTCAAGGTGTTGTGTGCCTCCTCGGACTCCGTGTTGCCCTCTGAATACAGGTAGTACCTACATTCATACCCAATTCCATTGATTTGCGAGTTGTTCGACCGTCTCAAGGGGGCAACGGTCTTTACCAAACTCGACCTGAGGGCTGCGTATAACCTTGTAAGGATCAGGGAGGGCGATGAGTGGATGACCCTGTTCAACACCAGGACCGGTCATTACGAATCCCTGGTTATGCCCTTTGGGTTTTGCAATGCGCCCGCAGTCTTTCAGGAATTTATCAACAATGTTTTTCGTGACCTGTTGCAGCAGTGTGTAGTGGTCTATTTGGACGATATCTTGGTATATTCTGAATCCATGGAGGTCCACATTCTGGATGTCAAGCGAGTGTTGCAACGGTTACGAGAGAACAAGCTTTTCTGTAAGCTTGAGAAATGCGAATTTCACCGGTCCCAGGTAACCTTTTTAGGTTACATCATTTCCGCGGAGGGGTTCTCCATGGATCCTGAGAAGGTTTCGGCAGTCCTACAGTGGCCACAGCCCACTGGCCTTCGTTCCCTGCAGCGCTTTTTGGGCTTCGCCAATTATTATCGGAAGTTCATCAGGGACTTCTCCATGCTGGCCAAGCCTCTCACTGATCTGACCAGGAAGGGCAGTAATTCCCATGATTGGCCGGCCGAGGCCATCCTGGCTTTTAAGGCTCTAAAATCAGCCTTTGCTTCGGCTCCAATACTGTCTCATCCCAATCCTGGGTTGCCCTTCGTCCTTGAGGTGGATGCGTCTGAGACGGGAGTAGGCGCCCTTCTGTCTCAGCGTCGGACACCAGAGGGTCCTCTGCTTCCTTGTGGGTTCTACTCCAGGAAACTGTCTCTCGCAGAATGCAACTACCAGATTGGTGACAGAGAGCTGTTAGCTATCATGCAGGCTCTCAAAGAGTGGAGGCACTTGCTCGAGGGTTCTGTGGTTCCAGTTCTCATCCTGATGGACCACAAGAATCTGACGTACCTTTCGGAAGCCAAGAGATTGACACCCCGTCAGGCCAGATGGGCCCTGTTCCTGTCACGCTTTAATTACGTGGTCTCCTACTTACCCGGTTCCAAGAACATCAGGGCGGATGCCTTATCACGTCAATTCTCTGAGCTGTCCAAGGAGGATTCGATACCGACTTTGGTCATACCTCCAAATCAGATCCTGGCCGCCATCCGCACCAGCCTGACCTCTCCCCTTGGAGAGCAGAGTCTGGCGGCCCAATCCGGTGCTCCCTCTGGGAGACCCAATGGTAGGTGCTTCGTGCCTGAGGAGTTGCGTACCCGGTTGCTGCGAACCTACCATAACTCCAAGACCGCGGGGCAAACTGGAAAGAATCAGCAGTCCTGGGCTGTCTGACGTTTGTTCTGGTGGCCTTTTCTACGGTCTGACATTGCCGCATATGTAGCGGCATGCTCTGTTTGTGCCCAGAATAAATCCCCCCGGCACCTTCCGTTGGGACTTCTTTTTTTTCTTGGAAAAAAACAACTTTATTAATTCAAAGCACATAATACAAAACATGTCAAACACATTTGTCAATAAAAATATAGTGTCATACGGTGAAATGCATGCTCATTTTTGTTTACTCGTATACCTCTAGTCATACACTCACATGTACATAAGGACCAAGGAACAATTTAATATGGACCAACCTCCAGGCAAGGCACAATCAGACACACGCCTCCCCATCCTCTAACCATCTGTCCCAAACCTTGGAGTACTTTTGTGTGGCGCCCCTGTGTGTGTAGATCAACTTCTTGAATGGCAAGGTGTCATTAACAGCCTTTTTCCACATCGACAGAGTGGGGGGCAGGACCTGCATCCATCTCTGCACAATTACTTTTCGAGCTAAGAATAAGGTTTCCAATATGAAAATTGTGTGATATTTATCCACGTCCGGCATCAGCCCCAGAATACACAGCTTAGGGTCAAGTACCACAGGGGACCCCATATTCTCGTGCAGAAAGCGGACAATCTGCGACCAGTAAGTCTGAATATTTGGACAACTCCAAATGAGATGGTAAAATGTGCCACTCGTGGACTGACATAGACGACAGGTCGGATCGGGTATGCATTGGAATTTGGCCAGTCTTAGGCCGGGTACAGACGAGCAAACATGTACGATTTCACCGTACATGTCCGAACGGGGATTTCTGTATGGTGGCTGTACTCACCATCATACAGAAATCCGCGCGTAAACAATACGCGGGGCGTGTCCACGCCGTCGCCGTGACGATGACACGGCGATGTGGGCGGGCCTGCCAGTTAAATGCTTCCACGCATGAGTCGAAGTCATTCGACGCATGCGAGGGATGGCGGGCGCTCGGACATGTACGGTAGGTCTGTACAGACGACCGAACATGTCCGAGGGGACAGGATTCCAGCGGGCTGTTTTAAAACAAGCCCGGAAATATTTGCCCGCTGGGAAAAGGCCCGGCGGGCAAATGTATGCTGGAATCCTGTCCGCTCGGTGGGACGGTATCAGTATGATATCCCCGTCAACGTTCCCTTCTTCCCATAATGAAAATCACCCCAATATTCCACGAGGAGGGATATCCCTGGAATCGCCCAGAAAGCCACACATGAGACCAGCTTACTGCTTGAACAACACAGAGTTTTAATCGTAAGAAGCCAGAGCTTATATGTGGTTACAACTGTTACAATGACAAATCTCCGCCCCCCTCTTACACAGTGGGGGGTCTTCAATACAGCTCCTTTGAAATAAAGATATTTCTTTGAACTACTCAGTATCTAGCCGGTTCGGCACCGCATATAGAGAGATAATTATCACAAGGAAGCAATCAGCATAATTAACATGAGCCACTTATCTAATCACAGTAACCAGTAAACACAGGGCTAGAACAATTAACATTTGAAACAGCACTGGCTGCAGAAGAGTAACTACAATTAACAGCCTTAAACAAGCAGGGAGGATTAAACTTAAGCATATAGGTAAAAAGTCCATCACACTCGGGCCTACACACGACCGAACATGTATGCTGAAAGTTTCAGCAGACATGTTCTGTCGTGTGTACGGGGCCTTAGTGGTGTTAGGTAGGCTCTGTGAACAATGTAAAGTTGCGTCAGTCTATCTGACAGTTTAGGTGATGCAGTCTTGGTCCCCTCAAGTATTTCATCCCAGTCTGCACCCTCTATTGGGCCTACGTCCCGTTCCCAGGCCATCTTAGCTTTCTGAGCGACGGCTACCGTACCCCGATGTCTAATGGTGCGGTATAGGTGCGAAATAAGTTTGGAGGGATCACTTCCCATGACAATATCTAGTACCGGCGGGGGCTCCGTCTCCACCTCTAGAGACGGTAGCTGGGTTCGAAGTGCATGTCGGAGCTGCAGATATTTAAATGCTAATTGCTGTGGGAGCGAAAATTCCTCTCTAAGTGCCTGAAACTGCTTGAGCCCTGAGCTTGACAGGACTTGGTGCAAGTACATTATTCCGTGTCTGGCCCACACCACCGAGTCGGGGACCCCCGCAAGCTCTGGCAAATGGCTGTTAAGCCACAATGGGGTATGGGAATAAAATTTACCAATATTCTGTTTTTTGAGGGATATTTCCCAAATCTGTTGGTGGTGCTGTAACATCCCCGAGTTATACCTTGAGGTCTGTTTTTGTGATTGTTTCCCCCGAAGGATTGCTTGAAGGGGCGTATGCCCCGGGTGCCCTGGTTTGTCACAAACCAAAGCCCTATATCTTTGAAGTTCCGAAGTGTTAAAGTGAAATAGGTGAGAGAGCTGCGAGGCCAGATAATATTCATGGAGGTCCGGGAGGGAAACACCTCCCATATCCATTGGGTTCTTTAAAATGTGCCAGGCAAGTTTGTGTCTACCACTCCCCCACACGAAGGAGTTCAAAATAGCTTCCATTTGCTTAAAGATTTTAAAGGGAATGTAAAGAGGGGCGTGCCATATCATGTATAAAATTTTGGGCAAAATAATCATTTTTATGATATTTATGCGCCCCATCACCCCTAAGGGTAATCTAGCCCACGTTTGCATTTTAAGTTTGATCATGTCAAACAGCGGTTCCACATTCAGAGGTGTATAGTCTGCTAGTCTCCTGGTGACCTCAACTCCTAGGTACCTAATCCTGGACACTCTGGAGAGCGGCAATGGAGGGGACTTGTCCCAGTTAATACGCAGTCCCGAATAGCCACCCATTTTTTCAATAAGCCGTAGCGCTGTTTGCAGTGATGGACCCTGATATGCCAGGTATAGGATAGTATCGTCCGCATAAAGGCCTATCTTGTCGACTGTGTTTCCCCGACGCAACCCCTGAATATCAGGGTGTGCTCTAATAGCGATAGCCAATGGCTCAGCGGCCAATGCGTACAGCAAAGGGGAAAGGGGACATCCCTGACGAGTACCCCTCTCCAGAGCAAACCGCTCTGAGAGCCATCCATTAACAAAGATTCTCGCCTTGGGGGTCTTGTATAGGGGTTGCACCCATTTTATGAAATGCGGTCCAAAGCCATAGTTATGCAGACATTCCCATAGGTAAGGCCACTCAACTGAGTCAAAGGCCTTAGCCGTATCCAATGCCAACACCACCCTGGATCCTGAATTATCGTGTCGTGCCTGAATGTTCATGTACAATCTTCTAATGTTCATGGCGGTATTCTTGCCCGGCATAAACCCTGTTTGGTCCATGTGAATAAGTGACAATATGGCAGCATTCAACCTAGTTGCTAATATTTTAGCTAACATTTTTATATCCCCCTGTAGTAGCGAAATTGGCCGATAAGATTCAGGGTAGTGGGGGTCCTTCCCAGGTTTGGGAGTACTATAATCTGGCTTCTTGCATAGATTCAGGGAGTATGTTTGTGTTAAAGATAGAATGATACAGGGCCTTTAGTTTGGGGGTTAGTATATCAGAGTATGTACCATAGAATTCTAAAGGGAGTCCGTCTAGACCCGGTGCTTTAGATTTGGCCAGTTGGGCAATCGCCTCAGCAATGTCATGTGTCGAAATAGGCGCATCTAATAGTTTAACCTGCTCTTGGTTAAGCCGAGGAAACCGAATGGTGGCCAAATAGGACCGCAGTTCCTCATGCGTGTGGGTTCCCTGAGACTTAGAGGGTACTATAGAATTGTTTCAATTTAGCTGCAACTTGACTCGGGTCAATAATACTACTTCCATTAGGGTCAGTAAGTGAAACCACAACCGGTGGCTTATGATCTAAATGAGCCAGATAGGCCAGCAGTTTCCCCGCCCTCTCCCCCTGCTAATACACTCTCTGCCTGCAGAAAAAGACCCGCTGTTTAGCTTTCTCTGTGTGCAATTGCGTAACCATATGTGACTGGAGTCTGACTCTATCAAGATTCTCAGGGGTTGGGCTGTCAGCATACTCAGCTTCTAAATCTCGAAGTTTGTCTGAAGTTACATTAAGTATAGTATTAGAAACACGTTTATGTCTATTTATTCTGGCAGATAACAGTCTACGGGCATGCGCTTTAAAGTCATCCCAATGTGAGTTGAGGGTATAGGGCTCCCACAGTCCATCAAAAAAGAAAAGCAATTCTCTTGTTATGGAATCATGGTCTGTAAGGACCGACAACCAGTGGGGATTAAGTCTCCAAATGTGTTCTGAGGGGGCCACTCGAAGAGACACCGTCATCCAGCACGGGGAGTGGTCAGACAGGATCCTGGACACTGAACCCGTAACCCTAGGCATCAGACCCCCGGAAAGAGAATGTAATCTATCCTGGACATCGTGTTGTGGCTCGCCGAATAACATGTATAAAGCTCTGGTCGTGGGGTTATTGTGTCTCCAGACGTCAGTGAGGGCAAACTCCGTCAACGTACGGCATAATCTAGTGTGTAATGGCTCATTCGGACCTGAGTCAGCCCGCATAGGGCGATCCAGTGACGGGGTCGTTGTGTTGTTAAAGTCCCCCATCCACACCACCGGCAGCGAAGGGTACTGAGCCATGTAAGCCAGGCCCTCTGTCACCACGTCTGATCTGTAAGGTGGGGGATGTAGCTAGCTAGAATCAGTATAGGGGCACCCCCCACAATGGCATGTATAAAGAGGTACAGTTGTGTTCAAAATTATTCAACCCACCAATGCTGTAAAGGGTTTTAGGGAATTTAGTGTACATTTGTAATTGTATTCAGAATGAAATCCTACAAGGACTTCTTAAAGAACCATATGCAACTAAAATGACATCAATTGGTTTTGTAATACAGTAGTAAATGTTTCTTTTGTGAATTCTTCATTTACACAATTATTCAACCCCTTAAAGACTACCACTCTGAAGAACAGAGGTTCATTGAAGTGTATTCAATCAGGTATTGAAAACACCTGTGGATGTCAGGGAGCAGCAATAAAGCCTAATAAGCACCAATCAGGCAGCTTTAAAATGACTGTGATACTCAGCTCCTTCTAGACATTTTCTGGTGTGGTTACAAACATGGTGAAGTCAAGAGAATGGTCCAGGAAGACAAGAGAAGAGGTGATTACTCTTCACAGGAAGGGCAATGGCTATAAGAAGATTGCAAAGATGTTAAACATACCAAGAGACACCATAGGAAGCATCATTCGCAAATTCAAGGCAAAGGGCACTGTCGAAACGCTACCTGGTCGTGGCAGAAAGAAGATGCTGACTTCGACTGCTGTGCGCTACCTGAAGCGTAGAGTGGAGAAAAGTCCCCGTGTGACTGCTGAGGAACTGACAACAGATATGTCAGATGTGGGTACTGAAATTTCTGCTCAGACAATACGGCGCACACTGCGTAATGAAGGCCTCCATGCCAGAACTCCCAGGCGCACCCCCTTGCTGTCTCCAAAGAATAAGAAGAGTCGACTGCAGTATGCAAAAATCATGTGGACAAACCACAGAAGTTTTGGGATTGTGTTCTGTGGACTGATGAAACAAAATTATAAGTGTTTGGGCCCATGGATCAACGCTATGTTTGGAGGAGGAAGAACAAGGCCTATGATGAAAAGAACACCTTGCCTACTGTGAAGCATGGCGGGGGGTCAATCATGCTTTGGGGCTGTTTTGCTTCTGCAGGTACAGGGAAGCTTCAGCGTGTGCAAGGTACCATGAATTATCTTCTGTACCAGGAGATATTGGATGACAATGTGATGCAGTCCGTCACAAACCTGAGGCTTGGGAGACGTTGGACCTTTCAACAGGACAATGATCCCAAGCATACCTCCAAGTCCACTAAAGCATGGTTGCAGATTAAAGGCTGGAACATTTTGGAGTGGCCATCGCAGTCACCAGACTTAAATCCAATTGAGAACCTCTGGTGGGACTTAAAGAAAGCAGTTGCAGTGCGCAAGCCTAAGAATGTGACTGAACTGGAGGCTTTTGCCCATGACGAATGGGCGAAGATACCCGTAGATCGCTGCAAGACACTTGCGTCAAGCTATGCTTCAAGTTTAAAAGCTGTTATAACTGTAAAAGGATGTTGTACTAAGTACTAAGATTGAATGTCAATTGGGGGTTGAATAAAACTGATAATGATTTGGGCACAGAAAAGACATTTGTGGTTATTGCATTATAAATGTTATGTTATATTTGTCTGACCTACACGTGCCTCTTTGATTTAATTGTAAGCAAGATGACAGGATGATCAAAATCAATGTCAAACTTGGCAAAACAATCAATTTCAGTGGGGGTTGAATAATTTTGAATACAACTGTATCTACCCTGCCGATCCGATATCATCGATACCATCTCAAAAGGAGTAGATTTAGCAACTAGCACCGTAACCCCCCTAGACATGTTGGTGCGAGTGCTATGGTATGCCCACCCCACCCAGGGGCGTTTCAAGGCTGCCTGTAAATGCCCCGTAACATGCGTTTCTACCAAGGCGATGATATCAGCCCTCTGACCCTTGAGATAGTTCAGTACAGCCGTACGTTTAATTTTGTCCCGCATTCCTCTCACATTTCAAAGTAGGAATTTAATATCTGCCATATTGCTTAAGGGCATAATCCATTTGCTGAGATGCGCAAGGTATCATCTCTATCCAGCAGGGTCTCAGGAACATCATGCAATTACCCATACATTTTATAGACAGTACCCGTACTGATGTGGTTCTATCTTTCACATACCTAAACACACATGTTGCATATATAATATGTGCTTGTTCAAAATCATTCCAAGCAAATAACATAGGCACAACGGTGCCAACATACCCAATGCTTTGGTCCGAGGATCCGGCATTTTCCTTCCCTCCCAGCTTCCCACCTCCCGAACATGGTGGAAGCATACAATCCCTTGCAACCTTCATACAAATAAGCTTCCAGCCATTAATAGTAGCTGGAGGTATGGTACTTAAATGGTAGTAGGCAAAATGGTATGAAACAATGAGAAAACAATAGGGGTTGCAAACATAACGGGAGCGATTATTCACTGTGTAGCGCAGGAGCAGGGCACTAAACATGTCCTACACGTCTCTTCCTAAGCGAGACTCACGCTGCAAAGGATATATAGTCATCATTGTGCACAAAAGTTCTTGGGGCCTCAGTCCTATGATGACTTCAGGAAAGTGCTGTGGAGGCAGCCAGAGGCATGGGGCATTAATCACTGTGGTCCAATCAGCTCCACGGCCAGGGCCGAGTGTCCAGGAGTATCAACAAGCCAAACCCCCCCCTCCCCCAGGAACCCTTGAGTCTTGGGCCCCCCCCACCCCTCCTCCCCCAAAAAAAGGGGGGGCCTCCAAATATACATCATGTGATGCGTGGGAAAAACAACTTTGGGGGGGGGAAGAGAGGCAGCTACAGGGAACTTGTGTACGGATAAACAAAAAGGCAGGGAGATGAAATTACTCCCCACAACAACAAAGGGGACATTGAGAAATATGGTGAGGCCCGCCATCATCTGGCAATAACAACAGTACTCGCATCACGAGGCCATGCAGGTTTTCAGCCGTCCGGGCGTCCCCTCCGATCCAGCCACTGCGCTGCCGCTTTCGGGTCTTCAAAAAATATGGCTCTGCCATCCTCCTCCACTCTTAATCGGGCCGGGAACAACATAGCATATTTAAGGTGTATCACCCTGAGCCGACGCTTCACATCCTGGAACTGTGCCCTCTTTCTTTGGACTTCATTAGAAAAGTCAGGGAATACCGCGGCATGGCCATTTCCCAGAGGGATGTTACCTTTCTCTCTAGACAACCAAAGGATTTTATCTCTGTCTCTGAAGTTAAGAAACTTGGCTATAAAAGTCCTGGGGGGGGGCTCCCGCAGGCAGAGGTTTAGCTGGGATACGGTGCGCCCTCTCCACTGCAAACATAGCAGAAAAGGCTTCTCTCCCAAAATGTTGGATCAGAAGGGATTCCAAGAATTCGGCGGGGTTAGTACCTTCAGCCCTTTCAGGTATACCGATAAACCGGAGGTTGCAGCGTCTCAGACGGTTTTCCATGTCGTCCTGATGAGCGTGTAGCTGCCGGATCTGTTGTTGCAGGTCCTCTGTAGTGTGGTTCAGGGGGTGTAGGATATCCTCTACCACTCCGATGCGCGTCTCGGCCTCAGTGACTCGGTCTTTTACCTTAGATAAGTCCTGGCGTAGGAGGGAGATGTGAATCTTGACCTCATCTATTTTGGCGGTAAGTGTCCCCTGCAGCGACGCAGTGGCGTCCAGGACCTTAGCAGTGTCCGCGCCCTGTTGGACCGTCGTCGAGCACGTGGAGTCTCCATCTTTGGCCTGTGGCTCCTGATCCTGATGGCGGTATTTGGCCAGCTTGTCTACCGCCTCAGAGGCCCTTTCCGGCGGAGACATGTTCCCCTACTGCTCTGAAGTGTGACCGGGCGGTCACTGAGTGGAGTTAAAGGTTTGCTACTTTGGGGCAAGGGTCTGATCCCCCAACCGTGTCCCAGGGCAGCTGTGGGGCTTGTGTATTGCACCTCCGTGGCCCGAGACAGATCATCGGCCGTATCAAGGGGTGGTGTGCCCCTGGGTAGTCAGAGGGGGCAGAACAGCACCACCAGGCCCCCCAGGTGGAGCCGCGGTTTTGTTTAGTAGGACCAAGCCGTCCGGTCCTAGGCAGATGCAGGGTAGGCTCGTGGACCCGGGCCCCCCAACCGCTACCACCAGAGCGGGCGGACAGTCGAGGTACCAGGGAAGGCCGGTGAGTGTGCCGGAGGCCGCCACCGGGTGGACCAAGATGGCCGCTGACCCGGGAATCAGTCCAAAAACACGGCCCGTCCCGCGGCAAGCTCCGGATGGAGGCTTACCTCGGCAATGTCCCCAGGTCGGCCGTCTTCCGCTGCAGGATGTGTTGGAGCGCTGAGGCTACAGGGGGAGCTGGATTGCGAGATGAAGGCCTCCGCCGGGAGGAGCAAGATGGCCGCCGATCCTAGGCCCAGGCCGAGATCGCGGCCCGTTCTGCAGCAACGTCAGGATGTAGTAATGGTGCAGTGGTGCCTCCAGGCTGCCCGGTCACTGTAGCTGAAGGCGATGTAGTGCTGAGGTGCCAGGGGGAGCAGAGCTGGAAGCTGGATGCCGCCGCCGGGGGGACCAAGATGGTCGCCAGAGGTTACTAGGCCGAAGCCACGGTCTTTCCAAGGGGAGATCCCGGACCGGAGAATCCGTCCACGCCGGCCTCAGACAGTGTTCCGTCAGTCCAGCAGGCCTCAGGGGAAGCAGATGGGCAGCCCAGGTCCCTGGGTGCAGGCGATGGCATCTGATGCGGTGGATATAGGTAGGATATTTTTTTCAGGATAATGGGCAAGCGGAGCTCTCTCTGGATGCGACCTACTCCATTGCTCCCCAGGCCACGCCCCCCCGTTGGGACTTCTACAGCCCATTCCCAATGGGGAGCGCCCATGGTCACACCTAGAGGTGGACTTCATTGTGGACCTTCCTGTGTCCCGAGGCCATACGGTCATTCTCATGGTTGTGGATCGGTTCTCCAAAATGTGCCACTGTGTTCCATTCAAGAAGTTACCCACTGCACAGGAGTTGGCCACGGTTTTCGCCAGGGAGGTCTTCCGGTTGCACGGTTTGCCTAAAGAGATAGTTTCGGATCGAGGGAGCCAGTTTGTGTCCAGGTTCTGGCGTGCCTTTCGCTCCCAGTTGGGTATTCGACTCTCCTTCTCTTCGGCTTACCACCCCCAGTCCAATGGGGCCGCAGAGCGATCCAATCAAGCCCTGGAGAAATTTCTTCGTTGCTATGTCTCCGATCATCAGGACAATTGGGTTGACCTTCTGCCATGGGCTGAGTTTGCAAGGAACACGGCGGTTAACTCTTCCTCTGGGATGTCTCCCTTCATGGCCAATTATGGATTCCAACCTGCCATATTACCGCAGTCATTCTCTCCCCAAGATTTTCCGGATGTGGAGGACCACCTTTCTGCCCTACGTGCTTCATGGGTACAGATCCAGAGGTCCCTCGGGGTCTCTGCGCAGCGCCAGTGGCTCCAGACTGATCGCAGACGGTTGCCTGCTCCTTCCTACCAGGTCGGAGATCGTGTATGGTTGTCCACTCGCAATCTCAAACTCCGAGTGTCCACTCCTAAGCTGGCTCCTCGCTTTGTTGGTCCCTTCCGTGTGCTCCGCAGGGTAAACCCGGTTGCCTATGCTCTCGCGCTTCCACCTGGAATGCGGGTTTCCAATGTGTTTCACGTTTCCCTGTTGAAACCACTAATATGCAATCGTTTCACCTCCTCAGTTCCTCGGCCTCGTCCTGTCCAGGTGGGCGATCATGAAGAATACGAGGTGAGCGATATCCTGGACTCACGCTTGGTCCGTGGCCGGTTGCAGTTCTTGGCCACTGGCGTGGGTATGGTCCAGAGGAGCGTTCCTGGGTTCCCTCCGCAGATGTCCATGCTCCTGTCCTCCTCCGAGCCTTCCACGCGCGCTTTCCCCGGAAGCCGTATTTTGCGCCGTGGAGGAGGGGCCCTTGAGGGGGAGGTACTGTCATGGTCTTACCTCTTTGCAGGCTTCTCATCACTGACATGTGCTGGCATCCATCATGCTTCATGGGGTTCTTGTAACCTGCCTCACACTGCGGCTCCTCCTTCCCACTGGGAGGAGCTGGCTGCTCAGCATATATATATGACGGCAGCTGCAGCAGTTCCTTGCTTGGGCCTCTCGTCTGACACCCTTCTGTGATCGTGCTGCTTGCTCCTGATTACCGACCCGGCTACGGACGTTCCTTCTGGTTCCTGATCTCCGGCTTGTTTCTCCCCGTCTCTGGCTATAGACTCCGGCTTGGCTGACTTCCATCCCTGGTTATTGACCCTGGCATTGTTTGACGACTCTTCTGGCGGTTTCGATCGTCAGCGTGGACTTTGACCTTACTGTTTGGTTTTCAATAAAGTCTTCTTATTCATTTATCTGTTTTGTACGTCTGATTCATGCTTCCGTGACAGGGGAACACACCTCAGGAAAGTGACCAGGGGATTACAGGCTGGTATCACCCAGTCCCCGCCCTACTCTGGACCAATCAGTGAGCAGTATGGGTGGAGGAATGGATTTAGTGTTAATGACCCACCTGTGCTGATCTCTGTAGGAGTGTCCTCCTCTATAAATGTCCCCGTTATTCCATCCTCCTCCATAGACTGCTGATCATCCCTCACATACGTCTCTTCTTCTTCTGATTTCACCTCAAATTCTATATCGATTGGATCTCCACTCTAAACCAAGAGAATGAGAGAGAATATCATCTGTAAGATATAATCTTTATTATTGTGACATCACATCTATAAAATCCACACATCCCCCCACAAGTCCATGTCTAGATGTTCCGTCCCACCAACCTTTAAATAAGGAGGGATGGTGTGACCTTCCTGTGTGGAATCCCGGGAATACAGAGGACGGGGACATCTCTCTGGGGGGTCTCTGTAGCTGGATGACTCCACCATGGTGTCCTGGTACAGATCTTTGTGTCCTTTTGGAAACTCTGACTCCTCCATCACCCCATCCTCATCATGCTCCTCTTTTATCTCTTCTTTAATATTGACCAGTGTGGAATCCTGAGGACGGGGACATCTCTCTGGGGGGTTCCCATTACTGGATCCATCTGTAGGAAACACACACACTGACTGAATACATTGTTTCTATGTGTTTATCAGATGATGGGGGATCTAGGTGGAGCCTCCGTACTGCTCTCTCCTTTACAATAAAGTCTCCTCTTACCCGGTGATGTGAGGGGCGGCTGATTGTCCATCATGACGTCCTTGTAGAGATCCTTGTGTCCTTCTAAATACTCCCCCTCCTCCATGGAGAAATAGACAGTGACATCCTGACACCTTATAGGAACCTGACACACACAATGATACAGTCACCATCCAGACACACCCCTTGTCTGTTACTGGATAATGTCCCAGAATCCTCCTCACCTCTCCTGTCAGCAGCTCCATCATCTTCTTGGTGACTTCTAGAATCTTCTCCATGTTGTGTCTCTCTGGTTTTAGGGAGTCATATGGAGGCACTGTGATGGTCATGTGATCACCTGACTTCACAAGAGGAAATCTCTGTATTGGAGAACCAATAGGAATATCATGTTAGAATCCCTCTCACCTCTCCTGTCAGGTCTGTATTATTAATAGAGATAAGAGTGATGTCATGTGACCTCCCAGAATCCTCCTCACCTCTCCGCTCAGGTCTGTGTTTTATTAATAGAGAGAAGAGTGATGTAATGTGACCTCCCAGAATCCTCCTCACCTCTCTGGTCAGGTCTGTATTAATAATAGAGATAAGAGTGATGTCATATGACCTCCCAGAATCCTCCTCACCTCTCCGCTCAGGTCTGTGTATTATTAACCACTTAAAGGGGAGTTCCAGTTCTAGTTATTTACTTACTGATCTCAGAAGCAGGCAGTTTCCATTCTAGTTGTGGGCATCTGAAGCCCTCTCGTGTTCATTTCCTGGATTTCTTTTCAGCTATCTACCCATCATGCACCAGCAAATCTCGCACATGCTCAGTAATGCCTCAGGGAGGCCGTCCTTCTTTCTGACAGGTTGCTATGGCAATCTCGAGTCTGCAGAAGTTCCTGCCCCCATGCTATAGCAACCTGTCAATCACAACACAGGGAGGAAAGGAAAGAGAAGTCACATTAGGCAGGAAATGCACTGGCATTAATAGTGGTTGTGGACCGAAACAGGGTGACACCATCCTTATATTGGTTTTAATCTAGGGAGAGAGAGGAGCTTTCAGAATATTCATTTGCGATGTCGGGGTGGGCGGGACAAAGCGTCTATTTAACACAAGCCAATTATTTATGTATGCGGCTCCGCCCTGACCCCCATCCTATTGGCTGGCATTCCTGTGTCCCGCCCACCCCAACATCGCCAATGAATATTCTAAAAGCTCCTCTCTCTCCCCCTCCAGCACGGCTCAATGTTGCTCTACACAGTGACGGTGTGTGACACTGTCTTGTAATCTAGGGAGAGAGAGAAGCTTTCAGAATATTCATTTGCGATGTCGGGGTGGGCGGGACAAAGCAGCTATTTAACACAAGCCAATTATTTATGTATGCGGCTCCGCCCTGACCCCATCCTATTGGCTGGCGTTCCTCTGTCCCGCCCACCCCGACATCGCTGATGAATATTCTAAACGCTCCTCTCTCTCTCTCCCCCTCCAGCACGGCTCAACATTGTTCTCCCCAGTGACGGTGTGTGACACTGTCTTGTAATCTAGGGAGAGAGAGAGAGGAGCTTTCAGAATATTAATTGGCTATGTCGGGGTGGGCGGCACAGAGCAGCTATCGATCGCGAGCCAATAGGATGGAGTCAGGGCGGACCGCTACGTGTATGCGGCTCCGCCCCCTTTCTTAAGAAGCCAAATAATTGGCTGGCGATCAATAGCTGCTCTGTCCCGCCCACCCCGACTTCACCGATGATGTCAGAAAGCTCCTCTCTCTTTCTCTCTCTCCCTGCACACAGTAAAACGCGAGATTTCGGTAAAAGGCGATTCATCCCAGGAACCATTGCGAATTGCCTTGTGACTTGATCGCCTAGGCGATTAGGACCGGAAGCTGTGCATAAAAACAGGGACAAAAGGTATTTACCATCCAATTTTTTTTAAAATATTGCCCATTGTGAAAACTATGCATTAAGGGCATGCAGTACAGCCAAACTTAAAAAAATGGGTGGAACTCCTCTTTAAGGACCAGACCAATATACTGCTAAATGACCCAAGGGGTTTTTACAATTCGGCACTGCGTCCCTTAAGACAATTGCGCGGTCGTGCGACATGGCTCCCAAACAAAATTTGCGTCCTTTTCTTCCCACAAATAGAGCTTTCTTTTGGTGGTATTTTTATTTTTTGCGCTATATACAAAAATAGAGCGACATTTTTGAAAAAAAAACAATATTTTTTACTTTTTGTTATAAGAAAAATCAAATAAACTAAATTTTAGTCAAACATTTAGGCCAAAATGTATTCAGCCACATATCTTTAGTAAAAAAAAAAATCGCAATAAAAAAAAAAAAATAGCTACCTAGCGGGAACAGCGACACTAATACAGCGATCAGAAAAATGATCGCTTAGTGACACTGGCAATAGGGAGTGAAAGGGTTAACTAGGGCGGTGATCAAGGGGTTAAACCTTTATTAGGGGGGGTACGGGGGCTACCCTGAACCTAACACTAACTGCCTGTCACACTGACACTAAATGCAGTGATCAGTACATATATGATCACTGCATTCAGTGACACTGTGACAGGGAGGTGGGGGTGATCGCAAGGGGTTAATGTGCCTGCGTGTGTCCTGGTGTCAGTATAGTGTTGTGCAGACTCACTGGGCTAGATTCACATCGATTAGCGGATCTTTAGATCCGCGTAATCTATTTGATTTACGATCCGCCGGCGCAATTTTGCGAGGCTAGTGCAGTATTCACAAAGCACTTACCTCCAAACTTGCGCCGGCGGATCGTAACTCCCCCGGCGGAATTCAAATTCCGCGGCTAGGGGGAGTGTACAATTTAAATCAGGCGCGTTCCCGCGCCGATTTAACTGCACATGCGCCGCCGGCGAAATTTCCCAGTGTGCATGCTCCAAATGACGTCGCTAGGACGTCATTGTTTTCGGCGTTAATGTAAACTACGGCCATTCGTATTCGCGACCGACTTACGCAAACAACGTAAAAATTCAAAACTTGGCGCGGGAACGATGGCCATACTTAACATTAGCTACCCCTCATATAGCAGGGGTAACTATCCGCCGGAAAAAGCTGAACGCAAACAACGTAAAAAAAAAACGTCGGGCGTTCGTTTCTGAATCGGCGTATCTCCTCATTTGCATATTCGTCGCGAGTAAAACACGAAACGCCACCTAGCGGACAGCGGAAGATTGCAGCCTAAGATCCGACGGTCTAAGTCACTTACACCTGTCGGATCTAAGGGAGATCTATGCGCAACCTGATTCTATGAATCAGTCGCATAGATCCGACCGTCGGATCTCAGAGATACGACGGCAGAGGCAGAGGAAGTGACACACGGGGGAGCGCGCGGATTGGCTGGGTGCGATCCGGAGGGGGGCGGACAAAATCCCCTCATCGCTCGGACAGCCACGGGGACCGCCGCAGGTACCGGGGGGGGGGTCCACGTCTAGGCAGGGACGCCAATGTGCCTGTACGTGCCATTCTGCCGACGTAAATGTACATGCGGCGGTCCTTAAGTGGTTAATAGAGATAAAAGTGATGTCATGTGACCTCCAAGAAATCCTCCTCACCTCTCCGGTCAGCAGGTAGATGATCTCCAGGGTGAGGTTTAGAATCCTCGCAGTCATGTGACTCCGGTCCTGCTCCATGCTGATTGGTCATGTGATGTATACAGATTTACCTGTGGACCAATAATTAATAAGAGAGAATGATCTGGACTGTACTGGTTGTATAATATTAGTATGGGGGTGTATGGGGGATAATATGAGGGGTTCTATCATGTAAGAACGCCCCCCCAGTGGTCTTACACACAGAGGAACATTCAGTTTAGTGTTTGATATGTTTCTGGGGTCTGGGATCCTCCTTCCCTTTGGTCTATAACATTTCCCCACCTATGGGGCCGGAACCTTCTCTTTATATTGGAGATGTGGGGGGGGATAGGGGTGTGTTATGTAGACATAAAGTCTATGTCTATATAAACCTTCCCTACCCCCCCACATCTCCAATATAAAGAGAATGTTCTGGCCCCATAGGTGGGGAAATGTTCTGACCCTGAAGGGGTTAATGAAGGTCTCCACACTATATATGTGTGTATCATCATCTGCTGGAGATAAAAGACGTCACAGTGACTATGGAGGAAGAGGACGGACATGACGGGGTTACTGGGTGTAAATAGAAAATAAGATCTTATTACCTCCTCTGCTGCCTCTTCCAGCAACGTCTCCTCACTACTTCCTCCCGACTCACCTCTCACCCGGAACTTCCTGTCTGTACCTGACATCACTTCCTGTCTTCCATAGAGACTTCCTGTCTGCCATCTTGTGGAGATCAGAGGAACTGCAGAAACATCTCGTAGTGTGAACACGTCCTTGTGCTGGGTGTGTATGTACTGTATATCCTTATAGATGGGTCATCTCCACTCCCACCAAGGGGGATAGAAATATATTACTGCTTGGGGGAGGGGGGAGACATTTTGGCCCCTTTGATTTGTCAGTAAAATTCATGTGAGATTTAGTCATGTAGAACATCTGTTATATGGATACAAAGAACCCCAGCCGAGAGTAAAGGGTGGAAATGGCTCCTGATGCCCAGATTTGGGCAATTATGTCCCCAATATAAATAGAAAAAAACCTGCGCTATGTGTAACAACTCAAATACCTCCAGAAATAACTTCTACCGGACTGCTGCTGTAACAAAGGTAAGTCTTCCCTTTATCACCTAGAAGAGCATTATGTGTCACAGCGCTGTCCTATTGTGTGTGCCGCCCATCAATGATCACAAATACACTAAAATATGATGGGGCGTGGCACAGCTGCCGAGGTGAGTGGACACTGAGCTCTGTGCTACTGCCGATTATCAGCATATAATCAGCTTTACAGCTCTCCCTCAGCAGCCAGCAATGGTGTGGGGGCTTCCCTGCTGTCTGCTCTTCCACCCGACCAACACTGCAGGGGCGCCCGACAACTAGAACGATGACCCAGAGGAATGAAGAAGAGGCCGGGGCACCAGCCAGAGGCAGCCAAGATAGCCAATCCTCTCCCCAAAGATTTCATTTTTACGGATTTCTCGGTGGAGGTCCAGAAGCTGAGGGCCCAATACGATGATGTGAAATGCAGGCTGCACACATTACAAATTCCCTATGCCATGCTGTACCCCGCTAAATTACAAGTGGTGGTGAAAGGGAAAACCCACATTTTTCCTCCATGCACACTCCTGCGGGAATCGTTATTTGTGCTTGTTTATACGTTCATGTTTTTTTCTTCTTTCAAGTTTTTATGACTGTTTTGCCAATCCTACTGCAATTTATTGTACATGATTTCTCTGCATATGTTGTGCCAATACCACCTGATTACTCACAAGTAGGGATAAGCTTCGTGTTCGAGTCGACCAACGAACGTTATAGGGAGTTTGCGCCAAATTCGAGTGGCGTGTCACGGCCCATAATTCACTGAGGCATCGCAGTGCATTGCTGGCTGATGATTGGCCAAGCATGCACTATGACCCGCATGCTTGGCCAATCACAGCCTGCAAAAAACGGAGAGCCATAATTGGCCAAAGCCAGGGTGGCTTTGTCCAATTATGGCTCAGGGGGTTTAGCACACGCCCCACACTATATAAGGCCGCCTCCCTGGCAGCCTTGTGTAGTGTGTTGCGGTGGTTTCAGAGAGAGAGTGTCATTTTTTTGAGTTAGATAGAGCAGGCAGGCTAGTCAGTTAGAGTTACAGGGCCAGATTCTCGTAGTTAGCCGGGCAAGTGCTGTATTCTCAAAGCACTTGCTCCGTAAGTTGCAGCGGCGTAGCTTAAATCGGCCGGCGTAAGCCCGCCTAATTCAAATTTGGATCAGGGGGGTGTGTTTTATGTAAATGTACTGTGACCCGACGTGATTGACGTTTTTCACGAACGGCACATGCGCCGTCTGTGGAAATCTCCCAGTGTGCATTGCTCCTAATACGCCGCAAGGACGTATTGGTTTTGACGTGGACGTAAATTACGTCCAGCCCCATTCACGGACGAGTTGCGCAAACAACGCAAAATTTTCAAATTTCGACGTGGGAACGACGTCCATACTTAACATTGTTACGCCACACTTATGCCACCATATAGCAGGGGCAACTATATGCCTGGAAAAGCCTAACGTAAACGGCGTAACTTTACTGCGTCGGCCGGGCGTACGTTCGGGAATTCGCGTATATAGCTGATTTACATATTTTGAGGGGTAAATCAGCTTATACGCCCCTAGCGGTCAGCGGAAAAATGCAGTTAGGATCTGACGGCGTAAGAGACTTACGCCTGTCGGATTTAAGGGAAATCTGTGCGTAACTGATTCAAAGAATCAGGCGCATAGATACGACGGCGCGACTCAGAGATACGACGGCGTATCTGGAGATACATCGTCGTATCTCTTTTGAGAATCTGGGCCACAGTGTGTAGAGGATATATATGCATCCCAGGTGTTGTATATATATTTATACACTGTATTGAGTTTAGCTAGATCCGCTCTTCCTAATATACCGATAGGCAGGCAAGTGATTGTGCTAGCTGCAGTATTTTCACGTGGTGTACTGTCTGTGTCCTCTTCACAGTGTGCACCTAAAGCTACATGGTGTGTGTACTGTCTGTGTCCTCTGCACAGTGTGCACCTAAAGCTACGTCAATAGATTTGCTGGTGTTCTCATATTAATTCCTACAGGCAGGGATCATCAAGTATTGTCAGTATTTGTGCAGCTACATCTCCCTGCAGGCCGTTAGTATGTCTGGAAGGACAACAAGGAGAGGCACAGAGTCACAAGCCGATAAAAGAGGGCAAGCAGGCTCTGGGTTTAGAGGCAACAGTGCTGGTCGTGGACACAATGCATCCTCATCAGCACGTGGCCGTGGGACACGCTCGTCTATTTTTTCGGCAGCTGGCCGTGTTGAGCCGCAACATGCCGAAGACTTGGTAGAGTGGATGACCAAGCCGTCTTCATCCTCTCTCACCCAGGCTCAGGATACTTTGTCTGGCAAATTAGCTGCCAAGGCGTCCTCTTCCCTCTGCTCAATGGCATCAGTCACTCCTTCCCTAGCCCCACCATGTCCTCCCGAGGAGTCCCCCGAACTGTTTGACCACAGTGTTGGGTACATGCTGCAGGAGGATGCGCAGCGTTTTTAAGGCTCCGATGATGATACACAGCTAGAGGAAGGCAGTAACGTGAGCCCAGAGAGAGGGGGTGCCCAAGAAGGGAAGCAATCTGGCAGTCATGTTCCCCCAGCTGCAGCATACTGCCAGGTTTTCTACAGTGATGAGGAGGGAGGGGATGATGAGGTCACTGACTCCACGTGGGTGCCTGATAGGAGAGAGGAGAAGGCACATCTCCAACAAGGCAGGATGCCCTCCAGGGGCCAGCTTAAGGGCAGCACACCGGCTGCATCACACCGCAGAGCTCCTCATGTGCAGGGCGCTGCTGTCTCTCAGCGTTATTCCAAAAGTTATTTGGCGTGGGACTTTTTGCAGCGGTGCATCAGATCGCATCGCTGCTATTTGCAACATATGTCTCAAGCGTATCTCGCGTGGCCAAAAGATCACCCGCTTGGGCACCATATGCTTGACCAGACATATGTTGACCTGCCATGCAGTTCGTTGGCAAGCGTACCTCTAAGAACAAAGCGGAACTTTCCTTGCTCCTCATCAGCTGGGATCTCCAACCCCACTATACCCTCAGTCCTCTCTGAAGCCTGCACTGATAGGACTGAAGGTATAGAATTAGTTGTGTCACAGCCAAGTACTTGCGGGCAATCTACTATCGGTATACCAATGGCAGATTGTACCAGGCAAATTTCCCTGCCCCAGCTGCTGTAGCGCAGAAAGAGGTTCTCTCCCAGCCATCCACATGCCCAGCGTTGAATGCTAGCTTAGCTAAATTGCTAGCACTTCAACTGCTGCCTTTTCAGTTGGTAGATTCTGCCCCCTTCCGTGAGTTTGTGGAATGTGCGGTACCTCAGTGGCAAGTTCCCAAATGCCACTTTTTCTCACGGAAGGCGATTCCAGGCTCTCTACCGCCATGTGGAAGGCAATGTCCATGCCTCGCTGGACAGGGCGGTCAGCTGTAAGGTGCATATTACCGCTGACTCATGGTCCAGCAGGAATGGACAAGGACGTTACCTATCTATCACGGCGCATTGGGTGACTCTGCTGGCAGCTGGGAAGGATGCAGGACAAGGTGCAGTAGTGTTGGAGGTTGTACCCCACCACGCCTCCAAAATGCTACTACTGGTTGTGACACACCTCTCTCCTCCACCCTCTCCTCTTCTTCCTCTGTGGCCTCTTCCTGTGCTGATGTGTAGCAGTGCTCCGTAGGCGTTCAAGGGGCTACGCAGGCAATGAGATGCCATGCAGGGCTTGAGCTGGTGTGCTTGGTGGACAGGAGCCACACTGGGGCAGAGGTTCTGTCAGCTCTGCAGGGGCAGGCTCAGAGGTGGTTGACGCCACATCAGCTTAGGCCAGGAATAGTGGTTTGTGACAATGGCACCAACCTCCTCTCCGCCCTGCGACAGGGACAACTGACCCATGTGCCCTGTTTTGCTCATGTCCTTAACTTGGTGGTGCAGCGGTTCTTGGGCAGGTACCCGGGATTTCAGGATGTCCTGAGGCAGGCCAGGAAAGTCTGTGTGCATTTCCGACGGTCATATAATGCCACTGCTCGGCTGTCAGACCTCAAAAAGGAATACAACCTGCCCAAGAACCGCCTAATCTGTGACATGCCCACCAGGTGGAACTCTACGTTGGCCATGCTACAGCGGCTGCACATGCAGCAGAGGGCCATCAATGAGTATCTGTGCCAATATGGCACCAGTACAGGGTCAGGGGAGCTTGTTTTTTACCCACGCCAGTGGGCCATGATCAGGGATGCATGCACTGTCCTGTCACCATTTGAGGAAGCCACGAGGATGGTGAGCAGTGACAGTGCATGCATCAGTGAGACTGTCCCTCTAATTCACCTGTTGGAGCACACACTGCATGGAATAATGGACAGGGCTCTTGAAGCAGAACAGAGGGAGGAATAGGAGGACTTCCTTGCCTCTCAAGGCCCCCTTTATCCAGACAGTGGTCCTGCTTGCCCGCCTATCACACAGGAGGAGGAGGACTGTGTCAGCATGGAGGTGGAGCCTAGCACTCAGCAGCAGTCTTCAAGGGACCAATTACAGTCTTAAGAAACCCATAGATTTGTACATGGCTGGGACAAGGTGGCTGCGGATCCTGTCATCCTCAGTGACCCAGAGGACTCGGCACCGAATGCCTCAGCAAACCTACGCTGTATGGCCTCCCTGATCCTGCAAAGCCTGCGGAAGGATCCTCTTATTCATGCTATCAAGGAGAGGGATCATTACTGACTGGCAACCCTCCTTGATCCACATTACAAGAGTATTTTGCCAGCGCAGAGGGAGCAGAATATAATACATCTTTGGGAGGCCTTGCAACGCGTTCCCAGAGACTGGGAGGTAACAAAATCCTGGTCCTGGACAACGTGTTGCTGAGGCTTCGGTCAGTCACAGAAGGAGCGGTGGAGAAGGTGGCCGTCTGACCGATGCGTTCAAACAATTTTTTAGTCCGCAGCCCCAAGGTATGACCGGTTCCAGCAACCATCACCAGCGTCTGTTTTACATGGTGCAGGAATACCTAGGGGCAAGATCCGACTTGGACACCTTCCCCACCGAAAATCCTCTGGCTTACTGGGTTTGAGGATGGATCACTGGCCAGAGCTTGCACAGTATGAAGGTTCTGGTGCGAACCGAACAGGGGGGTGTTCAGCTCATTCCTATACACCACCCCCTTATGACTACAGACATCAGTATTACCGCATGGAACATTAGGGGGATAAAAGATACCGTTACATGGAGGACGATAATGGACTCGTTGGCACACTTTGGCACTTCCATATCTTGTAGGAAACTCATCTGACTATGGATTCTACTCACCGTTTACATTCTCGTGCTTACCTATTGCAATATCATTCAGTCTTTTCATCATATGCTAGAGGTGTCAGTATTCTAATCTCCATTAACCGCTTGCCGACTGCCGTGTGACGATATACGTAGTCAGGATGGCACGGCTGTGCATATGGGCTTACAGGTACGTCACCTATAGGATGCGAGCCATAAGTTGTGAGCGCACCGCCGCCAGCGCGTTTGTGACCCAGTTGGGAGCTCCGTAACTGTGCCCGTGGGACCTGCGGACCCAATCGATCGCCGGTGTCCCACAATTGGGTCACAAAGCTGAAGAACGGGGAGATGTCAGTGTAAACAAACCTTTCCCTGTTCTTCCTAGTGACACTGTCAGTGATCGTCTGTTCCCTGTCATAGGGAGCGACGATCAGTGACGTGTCACTCCACGCCCCCTAATAGTAAGAATCATTCACTAGGTCACACTTAATCCCTACAGGATACCTCTTCATTGCCAGTGTCATTTTCACAGTAATCAGTGCATTTGTATAGCACTGATCACTGTAAATATGACAATGGTCCAAAAATGATGTCAAAAGTGTCCGATGTGTCTGCCATAATGTCGCAGTCACGATAAAATTTGCTGATCGCCGCCATTACTAGTAAAAAAATATATTAATAAAAATGCCATAAAACTATCCCCTATTTTGTAGACGCTATAACTTTTGCGCAAACCAATCAATAAACACTTATTGCATTTTTTTTTTACCAAAAATATGTAGAAGAATATGTATCGGCCTAAACTGAGGAAAAAAAACGTTTTTTTTATATATTTTTGGGGATATTTTTATAGCAAAAAGTAAAAAACATTGCATTTCTTTCAAAACTGGCGCTCTTTTTTTGTTTATAGCGCAAAAAATAAAAATCGCAGAGGTGATCAAATACCACCAAAAGAAATCTCTATTTGTGGTAGAAAATGGACGTCAATTTTGTTTGGGAGCCACGAACGATCGCGCAATTGTCAGTTAAAGTGACGCAGTGCCGAATCGCAAAAAAGTGGCCCGGTCTTTGACCAGCGAAATGGTCCGGGGGGTGAATCGGTAAATTAATTTGGAATTAAACTAATTGCACTAGTTCTGGTATCAATGGGGGGAGATTTACTAAAGCTGATGCGCTCAGAATCTGGCTTAGCTCTACATAGTAGCCAATCAACCTCTAACTTCAGCCTGTTCTATTAAAGGGTCACTAAAGGAAAACATTTTTTTTGCTGAAATGACTGTTTACAGGGTATAGAGACATAAAAGTTAACTGATTCCTTTTAAAAATGATTAAAAATTGAATTTAATCTATCATATAATGTGCCTCTAGGTTCACTTTCGGTTTTAAAGGTACATAAATGAAGTTCCGGGTGAGAGGTGAGTCGGGAAGACTCACAGAACAAAAACAAACAAATCCAGGGCAGTGTTTTGTTTTTAAAATGAATCTGATTGGTTCTGAGGGGTTTTAGACACACAGTAATGACAGCTTAGACCACCGTGAGAAAGCTCCTAGTACGATGGTTATAAGGAAACAGGCAACCAGGAAGTGTGGAGATCACAGCAGAATTACAGCTACTTCAAAGCAAAAACGAACAATGAGGACATGAAACCAGTACTGCAGTAAGGTAAAGGAAGCTATTTAGCTAAAAAAAAAAATCCTTTAGTGACCCTTTAAGCTTTGGCAATAAGGCCGGGTTCACACTACGAGATGTTTCTCTGGCCTGCAGTTCCTCTGAGATCCACAAGATGGCAGACAGGAAGTCTCTATGGAAGACAGGAAGTGATGTCAGGTACAGACAGGAAGTTCAGGGTGAGAGGTGAGTCGGGAGGAAGTAGTGAGGAGACGTTGCTGGAAGAGGCAGCAGAGGAGGTAATAAGATCTTATTTTCTATTTACACCCAGTAACCCCGTCATGTCCGTCCTCTTCCTCCATAGTCACTGTGACGTCTTTTATCTCCAGCAGATGATAATACACACATATATAGTGTGGAGACCTAGATTGACCCCTTCAGGATCAGAACATTTCCCCACCTATGGGGCCGGAACATTCTCTTTATATTGGAGATGTGGGGGGGATAGGGAAGGATAAACTTTATGTCTACATAACACACCCCTATCCCCCCCCCCACATCTCCAATATAAAGAGAATGTTCCGGCCCCATAGGTGGGGAAATGTTAAAGGCCAAAGGGAAGGAGGATCCCAGACCCCAGAAACATATCAAACACTAAACTGAATGCTCCTCTGTGTGTAAGACCACTGGGGGGGGGGGGGGTTCTTACATGATAGAACCCCTCATATTATCCCCCATACACCTCCCATCCTTATATTATACAACCAGTACAGTCCAGATCATTCTCTCTTATCAATTATTGGTCCACAGGTAAATCTGTATACATCACATGACCAATCAGCATGGAGGAGGACCAGAGTCACATGACTGAGAGGATTCTGAACCTCACCCTGGAGATCATCTACCTGCTGACCGGAGAGGTGAGGAGGATTCTGGGAGGTCACATGACATCACTCTTATCTCTATTAATAATACACAGACCTAAGCAGAGAGGTGAGGAGGATTCTGGGAGGTCACATGACATCACTCTTATCTCTATTAATAATACACAGACCTGATCGGAGAGGTGGGTGAGGAGGATTCTGGGAGGTCACATGACATCACTCTTATCTCTATTAATAATACAGACCTGACCGGAGAGGTGAGGAGGATTCTGGAAGGTCACATGACATCACTCTTATCTCTATTAATAATACACAGACCTGACCGGAGAGGTGAGGAGGATTCTGGGAGGTCACATGACATCACTATTATCTCTATTAATAATACAGACCTGACCGGAGAGGTGAGGAGGATTCTGGGAGATCACATAACATCACTCCTATCTCTATTAATAATACACAGAACTGACCGGAGAGGTGAGGAGGATTCTGGGAGGTCACATGACATCACTCTTATCTCTATTAATAATACAGACCTGACCGGAGAGGTGAGGAGGATTCTGGGAGGTCACATGACATCACTATTATCTCTATTAATAATACAGACCTGACCGGAGAGGTGAGGAGGATTCTGGGAGGTCACATAACATCACTCTTATCTCTATTAATAATACCGACCTGACCGGAGAGGTGAGGAGGATTCTGGGAGGTCACATGACATCACTCTTATCTCTATTAATAATACCGACCTGACCGGAGAGGTGAGGAGGATTCTGGGAGGTCACATGACATCACTCTTATCTCTATTAATAATACAGACCTGACCGGAGAGGTGAGGAGGATTCTGGGAGGTCACATGACATCACTCTTATCTTTATTAATAATACTTACCTAGCAGGGGAGACACCATGATCATGAAGGTGGTTCTCCCAGGGCGAGGCTCGGCCATTGCACTCTGGTCATGGTGTCTTCCCTGTCGCTTCTCGGCCTTTTGGCTAGGATCAGGTGTGGTATCTGTTCTTATCAGTTGTCAGCGGAGCGCTGAAGCACCTCCTACATGGGGAGGGTGGATGCAATCCAATGACGTCATTGCACCTGGAAGGATGGTTTCAGCAGGGACTACGCCGTGCTGCCCGATAGTTGCTGGGGGCCGGCCCATGGTCGAGTCTGAGCCATCTGGAAGGGTGCTCCTGGTGAGGATGGGTGGCTGCACTTGGTCTGGTCTTTTTGCCAAGTTCTAGTCTGGCCTTCTGGCTGGCTGGTGTAAGTGCTATCTCTGTCAGCGATCCAGTAGGAGTTGCTGGTACTGCCCTGAGAGTAGACGGAGTAAGGCCATGCAAATCCGCCGGGTTGACGGGGGGTCTAAAAGGGCTAGTATTGGTGGAGGCTGCTAACTGGAGCGGCAGTTCTCCCCAAGAAAACCTTGGAAGGCTCTCTAGCTGGCAGGGATGGAGGGCTGCACTGGCCAGTCGGGGGGTTAGATTTGGAAGAAAATGCCTATGGTGCATGTGCCCCCGGAGTGGCAGTCCAGGGGTATCTGAGAATTACTTTGATTTAAGATACCACGGTCACTGCACCAGCTATATGCTTTTTTTAGCACCTGCCTCCTGGGCCGGGCCTTTTGGCTAGGACCGGAGGAATTTTTTATTCCTGGCCGGAGGACCTGGTCATTGTATACCACAATGACCACTTCTTCACTCTCCTCTCCACTATCCCTTTCCCCACTTTATTTAATATATTGCCTATGTTTTGTCACGTTTTTGTCTTTTTTTGTTTGTGCACGTATTGTCTCACTGTGTGATCAGTAGGGTGCGGGTATTGCACATTGGTCACTTTATCTCACTCTCCCATCTTCCTTCTCCCCACTTTCATTTTTTATTTTCCCCCGTGTTTGTCTGTTTTGTCACTTTTTTGTTTGGTGCACTGCACTTTTAGTGTGACGAGTAGGGTGCTGGTCCTCGGACCCGCTCTGAAAGTCTTGGGAGTTGGTGGACCCGGCCTTCTGGCTAAGTTCGCCGGCTCTCATGGGGTCTCCCTTTGGGGGAGCCTCACCGAGAAGTGTTCTGTTTTGGCAGTCCCTCCGAGGATGTTGGGTCCTTGTGGCTTCGGCTGCCTGGACCAAGATGGGTCCATATGGCTTCGACTGTATGGACCACAGTTACTCTAGTCCCTGCCAGGAGCCTAACGCCCCGGGGGATCAGAGCTGGGTCCTCTTCGGAGGACCACTTGACGATGCACCCGTCACAGTTTTTTGTTGCACCTCTTTATGTGTGTGCACATTTTTCCTGCACCGGGTGGAGTTTTTGGGCTGTGCTCTGCACGCCACAGGCTTTTCAACAGAAAAAATCAGTAGGGTGCGGGTCCTCGGGCCAGCCCTGAACGTCTTGGGAGTGGGTGGACATGGCCTTCTGGCTTAGTCTGCCTGCTCTCATGGGGTCTCCCTTCGGGGGAGCCCCACCTAGTACTGGGAGGGTTCTGTTTCGGCAGTCCCTCCGAGGAAGTTGGGTCCGTGTCGGCTTCGGTTGCTCGGACCACAGTACCTCAGTCCCCGTCTGGAGCCTAAAGCCCCGGGGATCAGGGTTTTGGGTCCCTTCTTCACAGGAGGACCACTTGACGTTGCACCCGTCTGCACGTTTTTGTGAACACTCTTTATGTGTGTGCACATTTTTTCTGCACCGGGTGGAGTTTTTGGGTGTGTTCACACGCCATAGACTTTTCAAAAAAAAAAAAAAGTGACTACGCCGTGCTGCCCGACAGTTACTGGGGGCCGGCCCATGGTCGAATCTGAGCCATCTGGAAGGGTGCTTCTGGTGAGGATGGGTGCTGCGCTCGGTCTTGTTTTTTTTTTGCCGAGTTCTAGTCTTGCCTTCTGGCTGGCTGGTGTAAGTGCTATCTCGGTCAGCGATCCGGTTGGAGGAGCTGGCTCTGCCCTGTGATGGGTTTGGGGTAGGACCATGCAAATCTGCCGGGTTGACGGAGGGTCTGAGGGGCTAGTATTGGCGGAGGCTGCTACCTCAGCGGCAGTTCTCCCTAAGAAAACCTTGAAGGGCTCTCTAGCTGGCAGGGGTGGAGGGCTGCACTGGCCAGTCGGGGGGGTCAGATTCGGAACGAAAAGCCTATGGTGCATGTGCCCCTGGAGTGGCAGTCCAGGGGTATCTGAGAATCACTGTGTGTGAGGGACACTTTGATTTAAAGATACCACGGTCACTGCACCAGCTACACGCTTTTTTTAGCACCTGCCTCCTGGGCCGGGCCTTTTGGCTAGGACCGGAGGAATTTTTTATCCCTGGCCGGAGGGCCTGGTCATTGTACACCACAATGACCACTTCTTCACTCTCCTCTCCACTATCCCTTCCCTCACTTTATTTTATTTATTGCCTATGTTTGTCACCTTTTTGTCTTTTTTTGTTCTCCACGTTTTGTGTCACTGTGTGATTAGTAGGGTGCGGGTCCTCGGGCCAGCCCTGAACGTCTTGGGAGTGGGTGGACATGGCCTTCTGGCTTAGTCTGCCTGGTCTCATGGGGTCTTCCTTCGGGGGAGCCCCACCTAGTACTGGGAGGGTTCTGTTTTGGCAGTCTCTCCAAGGAAGTTGGGTCCGTGTCGGCTTCGGTTGCTCGGACCACAGTACCTCAGTCCCCGTCTGGAGCCTAACGCCCCGGGGGATTAGGGTTTGGGTCCCTTCTTCACAGGAGGACCACTTGACGTTGCACCCGTCTGCACGTTTTGTGAACACTCTTTATGTGTGTGCACATTTTTTCTGCACCGGGTGGATTTTTTTGGGTGTGTTCACACGCCATAGGCTTTTAAAAAAATAAATAATACACAGACCTGACCGGAGAGGTGAGGATTCTGGGAGGTCACATGACATCACTCTTATCTCTATTAAAAATACACAGACCTGACCGGAGAGGTGAGGAGGATTCTGGGAGGTCACATGACATCACTCTTATCTCTATTAATAATACAGACCTGACCTGAGAGGTGAGGAGGATTCTGGGAGGTCACATGACATCACTCTTATCTCTATTAATAATATACAGACCTGACAGGAGAGGTGAGGAGGATTCTGGGAGGTCACATGACATCACTCTTATCTCTATTAATAATACACAGACCTGACCGGAGAGGTGAGGAGGATTCTGGGAGGTCACATGACATCACTCTTATATCTATTAATAATACACAGACCTGACCGGAGAGGTGAGGAGGATTCTGGGAGGTCACATGACATCACTCTTATCTCTATTAATAATACAGACCTGACAGGAGAGGTGAGGGGGATTCTGGGATTCTAACATGATATTCCTATTGGTTCCTCAATACAGAGATTTCCTCTTGTGAAGTCAGGTGATCACATGACCATCACAGTGCCTCCATGTGACGCCCTAAAACCCGAGAGACACAACATGGAGAAGATTCTAGAAGTCACCAATAAGATGATGGAGCTGCTGACAGGAGAGGTGAGGAGGATTCTGGGACATTATCCAGTAACAGACAAGGGGTGTGTCTGGATGGTGACTGTATCATTGTGTGTGTCAGGTTCCTATAAGGTGTCAGGATGTCACTGTCTATTTCTCCATGGAGGAGGGGGAGTATTTAGAAGGACACAAGGATCTCTACAAGGACGTCATGATGGACAATCAGCCGCCCCTCACATCACCGGGTAAGAGGAGACTTTATTGTAAAGGAGAGAGCAGTACGGAGGCTCCACCTAGATCCCCCATCATCTGATAAACACATAGAAACAATGTATTCAGTCAGTGTGTGTGTTTCCTACAGATGGATCCAGTAATGGGAACCCACCAGAGAGATGTCCCCGTCCTCAGGATTCCACACTGGTCAATATTAAAGAAGAGATAAAAGATGAGGATGATGAGGATGGGGTGATGGAGGAAGAACACAAAGATCTGTACCAGGACACCATGGTGGAGTCATCCAGCTACAGAGACCCCCCAGAGAGATGTCCCCGTCCTCTGTATTCCCGGGATTCCACACAGGAAGGTCACGCCATCCCTCCTTATTTAAAGGTTGGTGGGACGGAACATCTAGACATGGACTTGTGGGGGGATGTGTGGATTTTATAGATGTGATGTCACAATAATAAAGTTTATATCTTACAGATGATATTCTCTCTCATTCTCTTGGTTTAGAGTGGAGATCCAATCGATATAGAATTTGAGGTGAAATCAGAAGAAGAAGAGACGTATGTGAGGGATGATCAGCAGTCTATGGAGGAGGATGGAATAACGGGGACATTTATAGAGGAGGACACTCCTACAGAGATCAGCACAGGTGGGTCATTAACACTAAATCCATTCCTCCACCCATACTGCTCACTGATTGGTCCAGAGTAGGGCGGGGACTGGGTGATATTAGCCTGTAATCCCCTGGTCACTTTCCTGAGCTGTGTTCCCCGTCCTGTATTCCTGTATTTCTCTGGGATAATCTTCCTTCTCTGTGCTGCAGACACAATTTATGTCTCTAGACTGGATTTATGGAGATTCTGGGGTTCAGCTGGCAGCAAAATCTGATTTTCACCATAGATGGTACTAGCTGGGGAATATACAGTGGAACCTTGGTTAATGAGTAACGCGGTTAACGATCATTTTGAAAGACGAGCAACTTTTTTTTTTAATCCTGACTGTCGTCTCGCAAAACAAGCAGAATTCAAGCTAATTGGGCGTGCAGTACTGCATTTGGCCAAAGGTGCGGCTTTGGAAATACTTGGAATCACTCAGAAATACTCCGGCACAACCCACCGCTGGCCACATGTGGTATTGCATGCAATAGAAGTCAATGCGGACCAAATTATCTTCGTTTCCATTTGATATGCGAGTGCTTTGGATTACAAGCATTCTCCTGGAACGGATTTTTCTTGTAATCCATGAACTTATGATCTTCTGCCCAGTGTACGAATTTAGCATGATCTCTGACAGACAATTCTCCCAGGGTCACTTGTTCTGTTGTCTGCTGGCTGTGCCGGGTGGAGAGATATGTCTGTATAGTCTCAGACCCAAGTCACTGGCCCAGATTCAGGTAGATCCGTGCAATATTTGCGTGGGCAAAGGGCAACGATTTTTGCTCTGCGCCCACGCAAATATTTTGATATGGCCGCGATTCACGGAGCAGTAGCTCCGTAAATTGCGCGGGCGATATGCTAAATAGCCGGGCGTAAGGCTGCCTAATGTAAATGATCCCGCCGGGGGCGGGAATCATTTAAATTAGGCGCGCTCCCGCGCCGAGCGAACAGCGCATGCTCCGTCGGGAAACTTTCCCAACGTGCATTGCGGCAAATGACGTCGCAAGGACGTCATTTGCGTCTAAGTGAACGTGAATGGCGTCCAGCGCCATTCACGAATCACTTACGTAAACGACGTGAAATTTAAATTTCACGAGCGGGAAGGGCGGCTATACTTTAGCATTGGCTGCCCCTGCTACAGCAGGAGCAACCTTGCGCTAAAGTCGCCATACGGAAACTCCATACCTTGCGTGCGCAGGGCCCGCGCAACTTTTGTGAATCGGTGGTAGTATGCAATTTGCATACTATACGCCGATCACAATGGCCGCGCCCCCTAGCGGCCAACGCAAGAATGCAGCCTGAGATATGAAGGCATAAGGAGGCTTATGTCTGTCATATCCTAGGCTGCAGTCCGCGTAGCGATGTTCCTGAATCAGGGGCATTCGCTACGCAGGAGCAAAACGGCTATTGCGCCACGCAACCTATGGTTGCGCGGGCGCAATAGCTTCTTGAATCTGGGCCACTGAGTGCAGTCTTAGGAGATGGGAGGCAGCGGTGTGGGATCTCTGCAACTTGTCTCATGTAAACATTTAATCTTCCACTGATTACTGAATACCAATATCATGAGTCCTGACCCTTACACTGTATAATTTATATTGTACATTGCATACTCCTGACTCCTTCACTATATACTGTACTCTATGTTGTACATGACATACCCGTAAACCTTGCACTATATACTCTGTTGTACATTACATACTCCTGACCCTGCACTATATAGCATGGAAAAGAAGGGTAATAGCACTCTCTGCAGGGACAACTCAATCCATATACCAGGTCCACTCAAAGGTGCCAAGGCTCGATGTGTCCTTACACCAGGGCTCGACAAATCCCGGGCGCCAGGTCGCCATGGCGACTAGAAATAGGGTCCTGGCGACTTGGTTTGGAAGGGGGGGCAAAAACAAAAATGTTTTATTTTGTGTGGGACCCCTGATGTACAGGAAGACAGGAATCAGTGAGGAACAATTCCCTCACTCAGGACAGGAATACGGCTTCTCCCCCGTGTGAGATCTCAGATGTCTGTTAAGATGGGACTTATCTGAAAAACATTTTCCACACTCAGGACAGGAATACGGCTTCTCCCCTGTGTGAGATCTATGATGTGTGTAAAGACTGGACTTCTGTGAAAAACATTTCCCACACTCAGGACAGGAATGCGGCTTCTCCCCCGTGTGAGATCTCTGATGTGTGGAAAGATTGCACTTCACCGAAAAACATTTCCCACACTCAGGACAGGAATACGGCTTCTCCCCCGTGTGAGATCTCTGATGTCTGTAAAGACTGGCCTTCAGGGAAAAACATTTCCCGCACTCAGGACAGGAATACGGCTTCTCCCCCGTGTGAGATCTCAGATGTCTGTTAAGATGGGACTTATCTGAAAAACATTTTCCACACTCAGGACAGGAATACGGCTTCTCCCCTGTGTGAGATCTATGATGTGTGTAAAGACTGGACTTCTGTGAAAAACATTTCCCACACTCAGGACAGGAATGCGGCTTCTCCCCCGTGTGAGATCTCTGATGTGTGGCAAGATTGGACTTAACTGAAAAACATTTCCTGCACTCAGGACAGGAATAGGGCTTCTGCCCCGTGTGAGATCTCTGATGTGTGGCAAGATTGGACGTATCTGAAAAACATTTCCCGCACTCAGGACATGAATATGGCTTCTCCTCCGTGTGAGATCTTATATGCACATTAAGATCAGATTTAAAGCGGAAACACTTCCCACACTCAGTACAGGAAAACATCTTCTCTGTTGGAAGGACGGCACTGTCCCGCACAGTCTGAGATTCCTCAGGATAAGAGGAATACGATGGTCCGGCACCGTCCCGCACAGTCTGAGGTTCCTCAGGATAAGAGGAATACGATGGTCCGGCACCGTCCCGCACAGTCTGAGGTTCCTCAGGATAAGAGGAATACGATGGTCCATCTACACTGTGTGGTGCCGGATGGACATTTGAGGTAGTCGGGTTTTCTCCTGGACTATACTGTGTGATGTCCTCATCTTCTACTTTACAGTCTGGAGACAAAGTGAGACAACCCTCTGAGGTTTTCCTCATCTCCCGTCCATCTACTAAAATAGAAATACAAAGATTATTACTAGACATGAGCAGATTGGTTAAACTACACTCGTCCATTCATCAAATGTATACCCCTTGTGGGGTTTTTAGTAGACACAAATGTGATTCTATTACAGACAATGGATGATATTGACCAAGAAGAGTCCCTAAGAAGAATTTGTGTACATAGCTGGGCTATTATCCCGTCTTCATTAGAAGACAGTCTAAAAAGTAAGTAAAAGTAAGAATATATGTTGACATGGGAAAAATGAAAAATAATGTTTAGATTATCAATGCCATCTTAGGTCAGAGGGAAAAGGATGATTATAGCATCTGTTGATTTAGAGACTTTGTTAGAAGAAAGAAATATATAAATATATGAATGAGTTTAATAGAAGCTAACCAACATTATGAAAGATATCAAATTGTGATTATAAAAGGATAAGAATTAACCTGTACTTAGAGTAACACATATTCATCGAACGCATATCAATATGATTCATGTATCCACATTAATAATTATTTTGCGTAGATTGAGAGATATAGGCCCGGATTCACATACATCGGCGCATATTTATGCCGCCGTAGCATATCTCCTTTACGCTATGCCGACGTAGCGCAGAGAGGCAAGCACTGGATTCACGAAGTCAGTGCTGCCAAATCTGTGCTGGGGTTCCTAGGCACAAGTCGTCGTAAGTGGAAGTGGGCGTGAGCCATGCAAATGAGGCGTGACCCCATGCAAATGATGGGTTGAGTCTCAGACAGATACATATAATGAACGGCGCATGCGCCGTCCCGTTGACGCAACCCAGTGCGCATGCTCAGAATCACGTCGGAACTACTCCCTAAGATACGCCTGATCACTGCCTACGGCGTGGACGTAACCTACACCTAGTCATATTCACTACCTACGTAAACTACGTAAAATAGGTCGACTTGTGTTCCCTGCAGCAGCCATTTGCATGGATGCTGCTGACTTACACCTGCTTTATGGGGCATAACTTTGCGCCGGACATAAGACTTTACGCGCACTGCGTCGGACGGACGTACGTTCGTGAATCGCCGTATCTCCCTTATTTGCATATGTGAATAGAAAATCAACGGGTGCGCCAAATACGACCAGCGTAAATATGCGCCCACGATACGCCGGCGTGGAAAGTTACGTCGGTCGGATGAAGCCTATTTTCAGGCGTATCTTGGTTTCAAAGTCCAGCGCATAGATACGACGGCGCATATTTACACTTACGCGGCGTATCTGTAGATACGTCGGCATAAGTGCTTTGTGAATCCGGACCCTTATGTTTACATGAGACAAGTTGCAGAGATCCCACACCGCTTCCTCCCATCCCCTGAGACTGCACTCAGTGGGCCGGATTCAGAAAAGAGATACGATGGCGTATCTCCTGATACGCCGTCGTATCTCTGAGTCCGGCCGTCGTATCTATGCGCCCGATTCATAGAATCAGGTTACGCATAGATATCCCTAAGATCCGACAGGTGTAAGTGTCTTACACCGTCGTATCTTAGGCTGCAATTTCACGCTGGCCGCTAGGTGGCGCTTCCGTTTGTTTACGCGAGGAATATGCAAATTAGTATTTACGTCGATTCAGAAACGAACGACCGCCGGCACTTTTTTTTTTACGTCGTTTGCGTTCGGCTTTTTCCGGCGTAAAGTTACCCCTGCTATATGAGGGGTATGTACGGCGTATCCTATGTTAAGTATGGCCGTCGTTCCTGCGCCGAGTTTTGAAATTTTTACGTCGTTTGCGTAAGTAGTTCGCGAATAGGGCTGGACGTAATTTACGTTCACGTCGAAAGCATGACTATTTGCCGAAGTCATTTGGAGCATGCACACTGGGATTCAGTCGCGGCCGGCGCATTCGCAGTTCGTTCGGCGCGGGGATGCGCATCATTTAAATGATACACGCCCCCTACCCGCCGAATTTGAATTCCGCCGGGTGATTTACGCTACGCCGCTGCAACTTTACAGGTAAGTGCTTTGTGAATAAAGCACTTGCCTGAAAAACTTGCGGCGGCGTAACGTAAATGAGATACGTTACGCCAGCAGAAAGATCCACTGATCTTTCTGAATCTGGCCCAGTGACTTGGGTCTGAGACTATACAGACATATCCCTCCACCCGACACAGCCAGCAAATAACAGAACAAGTAATCCTGGGAGAATTGTTCTGTCAGAGATCTCACTAGACCCGGGCATGGGGCAGAAGACCCAAAGCACATACCCCAGGTGCCTAGGAAGAGCAACATCTATGGTGAAAATCAACCTTTTGCTGCCAGCTGAACCCCAGAATCTCCATAAATCCAGTCTAGAGACATAAATTGTGTTTGCAGCACAGAGAAGGAAGATTATCCGAGAGAAATACAGGAATACAGGACGGGGAACACAGCTCAGGAAAGTGACCAGGGGATTACAGGCTGATATCACCCAGTCCCCGCCCTACTCTGGACCAATCAGTGAGCAGTATGGGTGGAGGAATGGATTTCGTGTTAATGACCCACCTGTGCTGATCTCTGTGGAAGTGCCGTCCTCTAGAATTAGCCTCAATATTTCATCCTCCGGATCATCACTCACATAAGTTTCCTCTTCTTTTTTCACCTCAACTTTAGGATCTCTCAGGTTTCCACTCTGAATATAGAATAAAAATGACATCAATGGTAACAATGCAGATAATGTACAGATCCTAATGATACTATCAGTGATTGTTCCTCATCTACCTGATGATGGTGGGGGATGGTGTGACCTTCCTGTGTGGAATCCCGGGAATACAGAGGACGGGGAGATCTCTCTGGTGGGTTCCTGGTATTAGGTGTCTCCATCATATCCTTGTGTCCTTCTGAAAACTCCTCCATCACTCCATACTCCTCATCCTCCTCTTTATACTCTTCTTTAACAACAATATTATCATCCCCGAGGTTTCCACTCTGAATATATAATAAAACATTCATTGTAACAAACATGCTGTGTATAAATCAGAACTACCAATAATTGTCACTCATCTACCTGATGATGGTGGGGGATGGTGTGATCTTCCTGTGTGGGATCCCGGGAATACAGAGGACGGGGACATCCCTCTGGTGGGTTTCTGTAGCTGGATGACTCCACCATGGTGTCCTGGTACAGATCTTTGTGTTCTTCCTCCATCACTCCGTCCTCATCATCCTCCTCTTTTATCTCTTCTTCATATCCTTGTGTCCTTCTGATAATTCCTCCATCACTCCAAACTCCTCATCCTCCTCTTCTTTAACAAGGAAAGTTATACAAATATAAAAACACTATAAAAGATACATAAAACAGATGCAGGAGCAATTGTATTCAGCTGGAAAATCATTTTTAATTTCAATCTGGACATTTTTTTTTTAAATCGCCCCCCTCCGGGTTCACAGTCTCATACCCCAAATTCCCGTCCCTTTCAGACTCCTATTGTGAGACTCATCATAGTGTCTCTGGAGGGGCGCTGATCATTCCTGTGTAAAATCTTACAGAAATCTTCCCTAATCCCGACCTTTAATTATCATTTCATTCCCCCCACATACAATGTCTGGAACCGACATTTACTGACATCAATATCTCCCCTCGTGGTACAGACCATAAATTCCCTCATTGTTATATACGGGGTTATTCTACATGTAGCACTACCCCCGAGGAGCTGCTGGTTTGTTTTGGGTGGCATGTTACCTTGTGGCTCCTCCGCCGTCTAGAGGTATATGGTGAAAGTAGTAGTAACGGAATGTTCACGACAGGTGTCTTTTTCTGTGCTCTTTATTACCCAGCGGGGTAAAAACAATAAAACTTGTGGTGAAAAGTAGAGATTTAGCAGAAGGAGAAATAGCAGATTCAGGCGTAGCAATAAGGAAACAGTCCTGCTTCCACGTGTAACGTTTCTTTCGCCACTCCAGCCTGAGTGGGTATAGTGTACCTGGACAGGCCTCTCTCACTGACCTGCCAGCCAGAGTATCACTCGGAACTTAAAGGGGTTATAAAGGAAAAACATTTTTCCCTAAATATCTTCCTTTCCCTTAGTGCAGTCCTCCTTCACTTACCTCATCCTTCCATTTTGCTTTTAAATGTCCTTAATTCTTCTGAGAAATCCTCACTTCCTGTTCTTCTGTCTGTAACTACACACAGTAATGCCAGGTTTTCTCCCTGGTGTGGAGAAAGCCTCTTGAGGGGGTGAGCAGGAGTGTCAGGACACCCACTAACACACAGCTCCTTTCTCTATCTGCAAAGTAGAGAGTGTCCTGACTTGCCTGCTCTCCCCTCCCCCCTCAAGAGGCTTTCTCCACACCAGGGAGAAAGCCTGGCATTACTGTGTGGAGTTACAGACAGAAGAACAGGAAGTGAGGATTTCTCAGAAGAAATAAGGACATTTAAAAGCAAAATGGAAGGATGAAGTAAGTGAAGGAGGACTGCACTAAGGTAAAGGAATCTATTTAGGGAAAGAAATGTTTCCTTTACAACCCCTTTAACCCCTTCCTTACCGGCGCATTGTAAAATGACGCCGGCAGGAACCCTCCCTGGATCCCGGTGGACAACATATGCCGTCCTTTGTTCCCGACAATCTAGGGTGCGTGCGCACACCCGTGGCACCGCTCGTAAAAAAAAAAAAAACGCAAATCGCCGCCATTACTAGTAAAAAAATAATAAAATAAAAATGCCATAAATCTATCACCTATTTTGTAGACACTATAACTTTTGCGCAAACGATTATTGCGATTTTTTTTACCAAAAATATGTAGAAGAATACATATCGGCCTAAACTGAGGGAAAAAAAATTGTGATATTTATTAAATAAAAAAAATTGTCGCTCTTCTTTTGTTTATAGCGCAAAAAATAAAAACCGCAGAGATGATCAAATACCACCAAACGAAAGCTCTATTTGTGGGGGGAAAAAACAAAGATTCAGTTTGGGTACAGTGTTGCATGACCACGCAATTGTCATTCAAAATGCAACAGCGCTGAAAACTAAAAATTGGCCTGGGCAGGAAGGGGGTGAAAATGCCCTGTATGGAACGGGTTAAGGGAAAAGTCTCTGCCACAGACCCTCCTTAGAATTGAGATAGCGGAGATAATCCTTCTCAATAGACTTTACACCTGGATCTCCTTCAGGTAGTTTGCAGTTAGGTGACCGACGTCCAGCCTTTCAGTACCCGTTTACCTTGATCCCCGGTGGATGGTCGAGACCCTATTGGATTGCCAGCCTCTCTTGGCTCTCCTCAAGCCGGACACTCCACCGAACAGCTTCCTCTTAAAGGAACAATGCTTGGGATCTTCTCAAGATTGGGGACCCAGTCGATCACTGGGGCCCGGCCAAAGCTCAAACGTTCCGGACCAACGTGGTCCCAGAACCAGGAACACTGCGTGGCACGCGCACCAAGGCCTGGAAGGCCATTTTGCCGGGGCGCAGTGACATGGTCGCCCTAAAGGTGGGTGCCACGCTGGAAGAAGACCCAGATTAATGGCATCTGTCTCACGAATACCTTCTCCCAGCATGCACAGCGAGGAAAACTCCCCCTGATTGGCCACTGGGGAAAAGGACCCAAACCTCGACTCCACTGCTGCCACCTGTTATCCTGGGGTGAGCTCAGCACCCCAGAAATGACAGAATGAGCCCACAGCACAGCCAAGCTGAAACAGAGACCCAAATTTGAACAAATCAGCCTGGTCAGAGCTAACTAACTCTCTGACCCCCTCTAAATTTAAACTAGCACCGGTTCTTAGAAGTAACCAGGCGCTACACACATTTCCACACTATATATGTGTGTATCATCACCTGCTGGAGATAAAAGACGTCACATTGACTATGGAGGAAGAGGACGGACATGACGGGGTTACTGGGTGTAAATAGAAAATAAGATCTTATTACCTCCTCTGCTGCCAATTCCAACAATGTCTCCTCACTGCTTCCTCCCGACTCACCTCTCACCCGGAACTTCCTGTCTGTAACTAAACATCACTTACTGTCATCCACAGAGACTTTCTGTCTCTATGACGTAAGTGAGATCACCACCTTGTGGAGATCAGAGGAACTGCAGCCCAGAGAAACATCTCGTAGTGTGAACACGGCCTTGTGCTGTGTGTGTATGTACTGTATATCCTTATAGATGGGTCATCTCCACTCCCACCAAGGGGGATAGAAATATATTACTGCTCGGGGGAGGGGGAGACATTTTGGCCCCTTTGATTTTGCAGTAAAATTGATGTGAGATTTAGTCATGTAGAACATCTGTTATATGGATACAAAGAACCCCAGCCGAGAGTAAAGGGTGGAAATGGCTCCTGATCCCCAGATTTGGGCAATTATGTCCCCAATATAAATAGAAAAAAACCTGCGCTATGTGTAACAACTCAAATACCTCCAGAAATAACTTCTACCGGACTGCTGCTGTAACAAAGGTAAGTCTTCCCTTTATCACCTAGAAGAGCATTATGTGTCACAGCGCTGTCCTATTGTGTGTGCCGCCCATCAATTATCACAAATACACTAAAATATGTGGAGACATTCATATATAAAGTGCTAGGGGCCCCAATAATATTCTCTGCAGATCTACTGCTTCCACTTTACACCTACTTCATTCATCTTATGGTGTTTATCAATAAATGAAGTAATCTGATCCATGTGCAAATTCATATACAACATAAAGAGCTTTGTACTCAAGATGATGTTCTCTGCAAGTCCACTGCTTCCACTTTGCATCTACTTCAATTAACTTATTAATAAAACAATCCACAAATCAGTGAAAAGTTGATAAGGTGTGAAAGTTCTCGGTGCTCCAAACTGTGCCAGCTGTAGTAGCCACGCCTTCTTCCTCCTCTTACACACGTGATGGTGAGGGCGCCCCCTTAGTAGTGCTTCCCCACTCACCAGAGCAATATGACTCCCAGCTTTTCATCTACCAGAGTCACCAACATCCTTCACACTCTCCTCACCTCCGATGGATCTTCCTCGCTCACTCCTGCAAGTCTGCTGCGCTTTCTGTCAGACTCCCTCCTAGACTCGGCTTCCTCCTCCGACCGCTGTTCCAGCAGGAGCTCCGCCTCTTCATACACACTCAGTAGCTCCGCCTCTTTATACACATTCAGAGCTCCGCCTCTTCATACACACTCAGGGCGCCACCTCTTCATACACACTCAGGGCTCCGCCTCTTCATACACACTCAGGAGCTCCGCCTCTTCATACACACTCAGGAGCTCCGCCTCTTCATACACACTCAGGGCTCCGCCTCTTCATACACAATCAGGAGTTCCGCCTCTTCATACACACTCAGGGCTCCGCCTCTTCATACACACTCAGGAGCCCGCCTCCTTATACACACTCAGGGCTCCGCCTCTTCATACACACTCAGGGGCTCCGCCTCTTCATACACACTCAGGAGCCCGCCTCCTTATACACACACAGGGCTCCGCCTCTTCATACACACTCAGGGCTCCGCCTCTTCATACACACTCAGGAGCTCCACCTCTTCATACACACTCAGGGGCTCCGCCTCTTCATACACACTCAGAGCTCCGCCTCTTCATACACACTCAGGAGCTCCACCTCTTCATACACACTCAGGGCTCCGCCTCCTCATACACACTCAGGGCTCCGCCTCCTCATACACACTCACAGCCCCGCCTCTTCATACACACTCAGAGCTCCGCCTCTTCATACACACTCAGGAGCTCCGCCTTTTCATACACACTCAGGAGCTCCACCTCTTCATAGACACTCAGGGGCTCCACCTCTTCATACACACTCAGGAGCTCCACTGCTTGATACAAACTCAGGGCTCCACCTCTTCATACACACTCAGGGCTCCGCCTCCTCATACACACTCACAGCCCCGCCTCTTCATACACACTCAGGGCTCTGCCTCTTCATACACACTCAGGAGCTCCGCCTCTTCATACACACTCAGGGCTCCGCCTCCTCATACACACTCACAGCCCCGCCTCTTCATACACACTCAGAGCTCCGCCTCTTCATACACACTCAGGAGCTCCACCTCTTCATAGACACTCAGGGGCTCCACCTCTTCATATACACTCAGGAGCTCCACTGCTTGATACACACTCAGGAGCTCCGCCTCTTCATACACACTCAGGGCTCCGCCTCCTCATACACACTCACAGCCCCGCCTCTTCATACACACTCAGGGCTCTGCCTCTTCATACACACTCAGGAGCTCCGCCTCTTCATACACACTCAGGGCTCCGCCTCTTTATACACACTCAGGGCTCCGCCTCTTCATACACACTCAGGGAGGAGAGAAAGGGGAATCCCACATCATGTAACGCCTTTTATTAGAAGGAAATACTAAAATCTGCACTCACTGAGGTGGGAAGCTGCCACATTTAGCATTGGTAGTCATACTGCAACTGAAGGTTCATCTTGGCTGAATACCCAAACAGGGCAAATTCACTCCAAACCCAAACAAAACCAAACAAGTGATCTGTTTATTGGTCCCTTTTTGGTGACGGATGGGAGAAGGATCCCCTCATATCAGTGATCAGTGAAAGAAGGACATTTTTACATTATCATGAAATCGTTGTTATGGAGAGAAAGAAATTGTTCATTGCACAAAGAACCCTTTGGAGGAACCCTGGCTGAGAAAGTCTGGACTAGGCAGTAATATATTTCTCTCCCCCTTGGTGGGAGTGGAGATGACCCATCTATAAGGATATACAGTACATACACACACAGCACAAGGCCGTGTTCACACTACGAGACGTTTCTCTGGGCTGCAGTTCCTCTGAGATCCACAAGATGGTGATCTCACTTATATCCAGCCAGGAGATCTCTATGGAATACAGACAGGAATTTCCGGGTGAGAGGTGAGTCAGGTGGAAGAAGAGAGAAGACGTTGCTGGAAAGGCAGAGGAGGTAATAAGATCTTATCTTCTATTTACACCCAGTAACCCCGTCATGTCCGTCCTCTTCCTCCATAGTCACTGTGACGTCTTTTATCTCCAGCAGATGATGATACACACATATATAGTGTGGAAACCTAGATTAACCCCTTCAGGGGCAGAACATTTCCCCATTTACAGGGCCGGATCACTCTCTATTTTGGAGATGTTTCACCTTTCCCACCAATCACCTTCTCACCTCATCAGTCTATATCAGGGGTCTCTAAACTTTAAAAGGGCCAGTATAGACTTTAGAAGGGCCAGTGGGAGTAAACAATGCCCCATCGTTGGTGTCAGTGAGAGGAATTGTGCACCATAGTTCATATCAATAAAATGAATAGTGCCCCATTGTTTATATCAATAGAAGGAATGGTGCCCTATCATTGGTGTCAGTGGGATAAATAATACCCCATAGTTAGTGTCAGTGGATGGAATAGTACCGCAAGGGCCAGATAAAGGCAAGCAAAGGGCCGAATGCAGCCCCCGGGCCACAGTTTGGAGACCACTGGTCTACACTAAACAGATTATACCACTTTTAGTGAGGGGAGTGATAGTGTATGGCATTGGAAGAAATCACATCCAGGTACATATGAATGGACAAGTTGGTGACAAGATACACAGCGGGTCCAACCAAAATGCACAGTGAGACCTATCTAGTAATAGAAGATCCATCCATTGTGGTGAGTGTCATCCATGTGGGGTCTCCTGGAAGTGGTCACGTGTTTATCTGTTACTAATGGCGCAGCACCTGATCACCTACCTCTTGTTTTTCAAGCAACTAATATTTGAAGGGGACTTTTTGATACATTGGACATTAGTTGTGTTTTCTGGTGTCATTCATTTCTTTATTTTTTACATGTGGCAAACTGTTTAATAATCTTTATTTATATTTTTGTCAGCGCAGTCTATATACACATTTACTGGAGATCATATGACCATCACATTGCCTCCACCTCCCTCCCTGATAGAATAGAGAAATACAAAGAAGATTCTAGAAGTCACCAGAGAGATGATGGAGGAGAGGTGAGCCGTGCCGGGAATTCTGGGACATTATCCAGTAACAGACAAGGGGTGTGTCTGGATGGTGACGGTATCATTGTGTGTGTCAGGTTCCTATAAGGTGTCAGGATGTCACTGTCTATTTCTCCATGGAGGAGTGGGAGTATTTAGAAGGACACAAGGATCTCTACAAGGACGTCATGATGGACAATCAGCCGCCCCTCACATCACCGGGTAATAGGAGACTTTATTGTAAAGGAGAGAGCAGTACGGAGGCTCCACCTAGATCCCCCATCATCTGATACACACATAGAAACATTGGGCCAGATTCACGTAGGAGCGCGTGTCTTTGTTCCGGCGTAGCGTATCCTATTTACGCTACGCTTCTGCAACTTAGACGGGCAAGTGCAGTATTCACAAAGCACTTGCTCCGTAAGTTGCGGCGGCGTATCGTAAATTGGCCGGCGTAAGCCCGCCTAATTCAAATGTGGAAGAGGTGGGCGTGTTGTATGTAAATCAATCGTGACCCCATGTAAATGACGCGCTTAAAGAACGGCGCATGCGCGCGCATGCTCAGTATCACGTCAAATTTTTTCACTAAGTTACGCCGGCTCAATGCCTGTGACGTGAACGTAACCTACGCACAGCCCCATTTACGTAAACGACGTAAGAAGATACGCTTGTGCCGACGTCCACTTTGCATTGGCTGCGCCTCATATAGCAGGGGTAACTTTGCGCCGGACGTAAGCCTAACGTAAATGGCATAGCGGGCGCAAGTACGTTCGTGAATCGGCGTATCTACCCAATTTACATATTCGACACGGAAATCAACGGAAGCGCCACCTAGCGGCCAGCGTAAATATGCACCCCAAGATACGACGGCGTAGGAGACTTACACCGCTCGTATCTTGCCCAAATCTATACGTAACTGATTCTATGAATCAGGCGCATAGATACGACAGCTCGAATTCGGACTTACGACGGCGTACGTGGAGATACGCCGTCGTAAGTCCATCGTGAATCTGGTCCAATGTATTCAGTCAGTGTGTGTATTTCCTACAGATGGATCAAGTAATGGGAACCCACCAGAGAGATGTCCCCGTCCTCTGTATTCCCGGGATTCCACACAGGAAGGTCACACCATCCCTCACCATCATCAGGTAGATGAGGAACAATCACTGATAGTATCATTAGGATCTGTACATTATCTGCATTGTTACCATTGATGTCATTTTTATTCTATATTCAGAGTGGAAACCTGAGAAAGTCTAAAGTTGAGGTTAAAGAAGAGATAAAGGAGGATGAGGATGGGGTGATGGAGGAGTCAGAGTCTCTAAAAGAACACAAAGATCTGTACCAGGACACCATGGTGGAGTCATCCAGCTACAGGAACCCACCAGAGAGATGTCCCCATCCTCTGTATTCCCAGGATTCCACACAGGAAGGTCACACCATCCCCCACCATCATCAGGTAGATGAGTGACAATTATTGGTGGTTCTGATTTATATACAGCATGTTTGTTACAATGAATGTTTTTATCTCTTTCAGAGTGGAAATCTCGGGGGTGATAATATTGATGGTAAAGAAGAGTATAAAGAGGAGGATGAGGAGTATGGAGTGATGGAGGAGTTTTCAGAAGGACACAAGGATATGATGGAGCCACCTAATACCAGGAACCCCCCAGAGAGATGTCCCCGTCCTCTGTATTCCCGGGATTCCACACAGGAAGGTCACACCATCCCCCACCATCATCAGGTAAATGAGGAACAATCACTGATAGTATCATTAGGATCTGTACATTATCTGCATTGTTACCATTGATGTCATTTTTATTCTATATTCAGAGTGGAGACCTGAGAGATCCTAAAGTTGAGGTGAAAGAAGAAGAAGAGGAGACTTATGTGAAGGATGATCGGCAGTCTATGGAGGAGGATGGAATAATGGGGACATTTATAGAGGAGGACACTCCTACAGAGATCAGCACAGGTGGGTCATTAACACTTAATCCATTCCTCCACCCATACTGCTCACTGATTGGTCCAGAGTAGGGCGGGGACTGGATGATATCAGCCTGTAATCCCCTGGTCACTTTCCTGAGCTGTGTTCCCCGTCCTGTATTCCTGTATTTCTCTCGGATAATCTTCCTTCTCTGTGCTGCAGACACAATTTATGTATCTAGACTGGATTATGAAGATTCTGGGGATCAGCCGGCAGCAAAAGGTTAATTTTCACTGTTGTTAAGTCATAATGGCCCTTTCACACGGGCGGACCGTATGTCTGCTTTTTCATGCATCCCTGTACGGATGAAAAAGGGTCATACATTGGTCCCTATGAGATCGCGGGGGTCAGCGGATGAAAATCCGCTGACACCTGGTCTCGCCCGCCTCCGCATTCCTCCAATTCTGCAGACGGAGGAAAACCCTATTTTTCCTTCCGTCTGCGGATCAGATCGGGTGAACACGGACAGACGGTGATGTTAAAAGTTCACTTAGGCCTAAAAAGCTTATGAACCAGAATTCACCATTATTGGACCGTTGCTTGTTAAGAAACCTTTCAGCGCAAAAAACACAATACATGTTTTCCCATGGTCGGGGGATTAGCCATCTTCTAAATTTTATGAGCCCTTTGTGGAAACGAAAGACAAGGCCTGATGTGTTCTCAGAATGATTTGAACAATGGTGTCATGTAGCTGAGAGTGGACAAACTGGTGTCTTGATCTCTCGGTATTGGGACTTTTTGTTCATGAAAAGCCATAGCAGATAAAACCCAGTGTGTAATAGATTTTAGTAAATACCCATGTTGATTCTAGCTGTATAAAAAACAATGGATGATGTTGGCCAAGAAGGGTCCGTAAGGAGAATTTGTTTATACAGCTGGAATGGTATCCTGTCCTAAGGAAAGCAGCCAGTATTGTCTCAGCTTCTCCTAGACAATAGCAGGAGACTCCAGGTAATTCTACGCCAGGATGAGAACAGTCACAGAACTTGAAACGAAAGTGAAATGACAAATACATGTATCTATCTGTGATATGGACATGATATATATGTTATGTTACAATATTGCCATGCATTTTATAAGAATCAATGGCCCAGATTCAAGTAGAATCGCGCAATATTTGCGTGGGCAAAGAGCAAATTTTTTTCTCTGCGCCCATGCAAATATTGCGCTTTGCCCGCGATTCACGGAGCAGTTGCTCCGTAAATTGCGCGGGCAATATGCTAAGCAGCCGGGCGCAAGGCTGCCTAATGTAAATGATCCCGCCGGGGGCGGGAATCATTTAAATTAGGCGCGCTCCCGCGCCGAGCGAACAGCGCATGCTCCGTCGGGAAACTTTCCCGACGTGCATTGCGGCAAATGACGTCGCAAGGACGTCATTTGGTTGTAAGTGAACGTGAATGGCGTCCAGCGCCATTCACGGTTCACTTACGTAAACGACGTTAAATTTGAACGTCGCGAGCGGGAGGCGCAGCTATACTTTAGCATTGGCTGCGCCTGCTATTAGCAGGAGCAACCTTATGCTAAAGGCGCCGTACGGAAACTCCGTACCTTGCGTAGGCAGGGCCCGCGCAACTTTTGTGAATCGGTGGTAGTATGCAATTTGCATACTACACGCCGATCACAAAGGCCGCGCCCCCTAGCGGCCAACGCAAGAATGCAGCCTGGGATGTGAAGGCATAAGGAGGCTTATGTCTGTCATATCCTAGGCTGCATTCGGTGTAACGAGGTTCCTGAATCAGGAGCACTCGTTACACCGGAGCAAGTAAGCACTTGCGCCGCACAACTATCGTTGCGCGGGCGCAAGTGCTTCTTGAATCTGGGCCAATATGTACCAAAGTCCATCTTAACACTTGGTGTAACAGATTTGAAGACATGCAAGTCAGAAGTAATGTGAAATACCCAAATGTTATTATAGGACATTTTATTATAAGAAAGAGAAATATGTATGAGTGTGATTTTATAAATAGAAGTGTTTTAGAGTTAATTAGCATTATGAAATACGTCAAATTGTGATTATAAAAATATAAATGAACCTGTACTTAGAGTAACACATATTCATCAATCACATATCAAAATTATTCACTTGTCCATATTAAAAGGGGGTTGTAAAGGAAATTTTTCCCTAAATATCTTCCTTTACCTTAGTGCAGTCCTCCTTCACTTACCTCATCCTTCCATTTTGCTTTTAAATGTCCTTATTTCTTCTGAGAAATCCTCACTTCCTGTTCTTCTGTCTGTAACTCCACACAGTAATGCCAGGCTTTCTCCCTGGTGTGGAGAAAGCCTCTTGAGGGGGGAGGGGTCGAGCAGGCAAGTCAGGACGTCATTACGGTGTTGAGTTACAGACAGAAGAACAGGAAGTGAGGATTTCTCAGAAGAAATAAGGACATTTAAAAGCAAAATGGAAGGATGAGGTAAGTGAAGGAGGACTGCACTAAGGTAAAGGAAGCTATTTAGGGGGAAAAAATCCTTTACAACCCCTTGAATAATCAATTTGTGTAATATTAATATAATCTGTGTAATGTTTAGAATTTTTTTTTTAAAGATATACATTTATACAGGAATATAGAAGCAAGTTATGTAGGAATCAAAAATATACTAATCATATTTTATATAATATAAAGTTGTCAGAATATTCAAAATGTGTGTGTGTGTATGTGTATATATATGTATGTGTGTGTGTGTGTGTGTGTGTGTATATATATATAGTTTTCCCAGCATTATATAAATTTACACACATTCTGAAAATAGAATATCAACGTAAAGAGATAATCTCACAATACATGTGAAACACCCTGTGGGTTAAAGTGATATTACTTGAGGATCTCAAAGTCCAGAGAACAGTTAATCATTAAGTTGTCAACCTATAGAAACCAGACACTTTTGGACAGTTACTCCCATATTTGCAACCAACCTATGAGTTAAGGACACATACTAGTTGGGCAGAACTTGGTATAAATTTTATAATCTTATTGTCCAGAGACAGTACTTAAGCGAATGAAAATTGGACGGACAGATACTCAGGACACACACTCGCCCCCACAGGGAGGACGGAGGGACATACACAATCAGGGACACACTGGGAAATCTACACTCTCAGACAGACTGACACACATGCACCATGCACAAAGACATATCTTTACACTCATGAAGGTTCCAGCCATTTTACTCTGGTCACTTGACAGTCACTTGATGGAGGTCTTCAGGATCAGTCCAGTCTTCATCTTGATTGGTCTCCCCCATCCTCACTCTCTGACCTCTGGTGGGGATCAGCCCCGCTGTTATTCATGAATAAATCATGGACTAAATAAGGAAGTGCAGGACTTCTTGTGTTGGGAAGATGACAATGAGTGATAGATAAGGTCCATGAATAAAGAAATGATCTGGTAGGAGGTCAGAGGACCCATTTACTAATTACCCTGAGGGGGGAATTGTAAGATCCTCAGAGACAAAGGTGCCTGATGTGGGCAGAGTCATGGTTTAGGCCCAATCTGCTCATGTCTAGTAATAATCTTTTTATTTCTATTTTGGTAGATGGAAGGGAGATGAGGAAAACCTCAGAGGATTGTCTCACTTTGTCTCCCGACTGTAAAGTAGAAGATGAGGACATCACACAGTATAGTCCAGGAGAAAACCCGACTACCTCAAATGTCCATCCGGTATCACACAGTGTAGATGGACCATCGTATTCCTCTTATCCTGAGGAACCTCAGACTGTGCGGGACGGTGCCGGACCATCGTATTCCTCTTATCCTGAGGAACCTCAGACTGTGCGGGACGGTGCCGGACCATTGTATTCCTCTTATCCCGAGGAACCTCAGACTGTGCGGGACGGTGCCGTCCTTCCAACAGAGAAGAGCTTTTCCTGTACTGAGTGCGGGAAGTGTTTCCATTCTAAATCCAAACTTAACAGGCATAAAAGAACTCACACAGGGGAGAAGCCATATTCCTGTCCTGAGTGTGGGAAATGTTTTTCAGTGGAGTATAGTCTTTACACACATCAGAGATCTCACACGGGGGAGAAGCCATTTTCCTGTCCTGAGTGTGGGAAATGTTTTTCACAGAAGTGCAATCTTTATACACATCAGAGATCTCACGCAGGAGAGAAGCCGTATTCCTGTCCTGAGTGCGGGAAATGTTTTTCTCATAAGTCCTATCTTCAATTACATCAGAGATCTCACACGGGGGAGAAGCCATATTCCTGTGCTGAGTGCGGTAAATGTTTTTCAGGCAAGTCCAGTCTTTACAGACATCAGAGATGTCACACGGGGGAGAAGTCACTTTCCTGTCCTGAGTGTGGGAAATGTTTTTCAGACAAGTCCAATTTTTACACACATCAGAGATCTCACACGGGGCAGATGCCCTATTCCTGTCCTGAGTGCGGAAAATGTTTTTTAGTAAAGTCCCATCTTTCCACACATCAGAGATCTCACACAGGGGAGAAGCCGTATTCCTGTCCTGAGTGCGGGAAATGTTTTTCAGTGAAGTCCAGTCTTAACACACATCAGCGATCTCACACAGGGGAGAAGCCATATTCCTGTCTTCAGTGTGGGAAATGCTTTTCACTAAAGTACCTTCTTTTTACACATCAGAGATCTCACACAGGAGAGAAGCCATATTCCTGTCCTGAGTGTGGGAAATGTTTTTCAGATAAGTCCAATCTTTCCAGACATCAGAGATCTCACACGGGGGAGAAGCCGTATTCCTGTCCCGAACGAGGGAATTGTTCCTCACTAAAGTCCTGTCTTCCTGTTCATCAGGACCCTTGAGGTGTATTAGTGAGTGCGGGAAATGTCTTGTATATGAATGTTGCTGGACATCACAGCTCTCATGTGGGGAAGAAGCACACCCTGATATACACCTCAGATATACTCCATGGCTGATCTTCATCATGTAAGAAACAGTTCATAAGGAGATCAGAGATCACCAAAGACATGGATGAAGTGTTGTACCGTGTTGATCATTGATAGCAGTAGAAAAATACTCAAATGTACTCATTGGCTGAGTACATTTTGTGGTGTAAGATTTCACAAACACTGATGCCGCGTACACACGATCATTTTTCGGCATGAAAAAACGTTTTAAAAAAAAGTAATTTAAAATGAAAAACGACAAAAAAAAATAAATTCGAACATGCTGCATTTTTTAACGTCGTTTTAAACAATGTCGTTTTTCAGGTTGTAAAAAATTATCGTGTGTGGGCTAAAACGATGTAAAAAACCTGCGCATGCTCAGAAGCAAGTTATGAGACGGGAGCGCTCATTCTGGTAAAACTACCATTCATAATGGAGTAAGCACATTCATCACGCTGTAACAGACAGAAAAGCGCGAATCGTCTTTTACTAACACGGAATCAGCTAAAGCAGCCCAAAGGCGAATAGAACTTCCCCTTTAGAGTGCCGTCGTACATGTTGTACGTCACCGCGCTTTGCTCATAATTTTTTTAAAACGATGGTGTGTGGGCCAGGTCGTCTTTAATGATGAAGTTGGAAAAACTGTTTTTTCTACATGCTGAAAACGACGTTTTTTTTCATGCCGAAAAACGATCGTGTGTACGCGGCATTAGAGGTCTGTTTAAATAAAAATATTTGAATGAATGTGATCAGCATTCATCCAGCTATAACACGTTTTGTTCCTTTTCTTATTACAGTGTTTTCCTTGGCTCCATCTAGTGGCCATAATGCAGTATTTTGCTATTTTTACCATTTGAGGTAATTCAGGAACAATACCCAATAATGTCCACTAGATGGAGCTGATCATCATAGGAAATCACTGTGTTAAATGATGGCCAGAATTTCTAATGACTGGATGAACGATTGTCACATTCATCCAACATATTATTTTTATAAATAGACCCTTTCATTTCTTTCATCAGACATGTCTTCATACTAATACAGGAGATCATACTCATACACTTATGAGTACAGTACATAGTGAAGAACATATGTTAATTAAAGTGGTTGTAAACCTCAGACATGAAATATGAACAAAGCACATCCCTCTATAGTGTGTACTTGTCTCAGTCCAGAGCATTAAGTGTCATTTCTATCTGCTTCCTCTGCACGAGTCCCTTCTGACAGGTTTTTCTGTCGGCCATTTCTGAGGCTCTCTGGTGCCCCCCCCACCTCTGGCCGCATGCGGTATTGCATCCCATTGAAGTCAATGCGGAACAAATTATTTTCATTTCCATCGACTTCAATGGGAAAACTCGCTTTAATATGCAAGTTCTTTGGATTACGAGCATTCTCCTGGAACGGAATATGCTCATAATCCGAGGTTCAACTGTATATGATTAATCCAGGGACAAAACTGCCTTCTAGAAGCTTCTTCGATTTTTGCAACTCCATAATATATGTAAAATGCCACCTTTTTTCCCCCACACTGGGGGTCATTTACTATAGCACCAGGAAGTACTGGGCGCTATTACATATAATAACGCCCATTTTAGCCAATTACAATGTCAACAGGCGAATGGGCAAATGAAAAAGTGCGCTATTAGTGACAAACAAACGTTAGTAAATTCGAAATCTGCGCTAATTAACGATTCCACGGACATGCAAGTTCCAATTTCTACTACGTTATTATATAGCACTGCCCTGTAACCACGATCCGTGTATGTGAAAGAAACATTTTTCTGTGAGATGTGCTCTACCTCGTGTGCATCTATTGATGTATATTACAATTAGTATTATTAGTTTTTTTTCCTTCTTTTGCTAATGAATGCAGTTATGAATGATTATTACAGAGTGATGTCTGCTATTCTGTAAGGTTACATGTATTAAACATTTAGGTTACCTATTTGTTGTATGTTGTTTTTTTCTTTTTTATTCCGGTGACTACAAAGCAGTAATTATTTATGTTCATTCTTTAATCATACTACACTATTATGCAGGTCTCGTACTTCGCACAATGGCTTGGTGGTCTGCTCAGATGTCTCCACAGAACTCAAGTTATGAGTTCAATTCCCAGCCAACCTACCATCCACCAGCTGTGTTGTTTTTTTTTTCAGTGCACAAGCAAATTAAAACAAACAAAAAAATGTAAACCGCCCATTAACTAGTATGTGATGTTTGGAATTCCATACCATAATATGATTGAATGTTTACATACCATTCCATGCATATGTAGAGTTAATATAATAGAATCAGCCAAACTAAAGTGCATCGGCTAATTGACATTCACCTATTTTCAGCATATGCTGCTTCGGCTAATTGTGATTTTCCTTTCTTCACCAATTCAATCTTTTAGGATCCCTCTGTGGGATTCAAACCCATGAGTCTCTCAATGCCTGAGATTTTGAAGGTATAAGCACTGACCACTAGCCTATTGGGCCGAGTACAATTATACATACAAAATAATTTTACTAGTGTTTGATGTTTTTAATACTACACATTAATGTTTAGCAAATGAGCCATTAATATAATGGAAACAACCATGCTCATGCTGATGTGGCATTGGCTATTCCTTAAAAAATAAATGGCGTGGGGGTCCCTCCTCAGTCCATACCAAGTCCTTTGGGTCTGGTATGGATATGGAGGGGAACCCTGCACCCAAATTTTGTTTAAAAGGGCGTGGGGTCCCAAAATCCACACTAGGCCCTTATCGGAGCATGCAACCTGGCAGGCTGCAGGAAAAGGGGGGGGGGGACGAGAGAGCGCCAGGCCACATGCCCTCAATATGGGGAGGGTGTTTTGAGGTCCCCAAAACACTTGTCCCCATGTTGATGGGGACACAGCACTCTTGCCCGGTGGTTCTGGGGGTCTCTGGATGGGGGGCTTATCAGAATCTGGAAGCCCCCTTTAACAAGGGGACCCCCAGATCCTGCCCCCCATGTGAATGTGTATTGGGTACATTATACTCATTTGCCCAAAAAAGTGTAAAAAAGGTAAAAATTACAGACAGTTTGGGACAAGTCCTTTATTAACCACTTCACCACCGAGCCATTGTAAAATGACGTCGGTGGGGACCCTTCGTCTTTCAGACTGGACGTCATATGACGTCATGTTTTTTTCGACCGCTAGGGGGCGCTGATCTACGTGAATCTGGCCCTAGAGTCTATTTCTACAGGAGACAAATAAAATGCAAGCATGTCTTAGGATTGTGGTGAGAAACCCACACAGGGAGAACATATAAACTTCAACACAAGCATTAGCATGTTGGGGACTTGAACCAGCAACCCCAGTGCTGCTAGATGGAATTGCTACCCACTTAGCCACCAGGCAGCCTCACACATGTTCTCTGCATCTCTGTGGTGTGAACCAGCCCTAAGTCCCTAGCCATGCTCAGTGTCACAAGCAATATATTGTGTAAGTATTGGGACACCTGTTTTTATACGCACATGAACTGTAATGGCATCCCAGTCTTATTCTGTAGGGTTCAATATTGAGTTGGCCCCCCCCCCCCTTTGCAGCTTCAACTCTTCTGGGAAGGCTGTCCAAAAGGTTTAGGAGTGTGTCTATGGGAATTGTTGATCCTTCTTCCAGAAGTGCATTTGTGAGGTCAGGTACTGATGTTGGACAAGAAGGCCTGACTTACAGTCTCTGCTCTAATTCATCCCCAAGGTGTTGTGTTGTGTTGAGGTCAGGACTCTGTGAAGGCCAGTCATGTTCCTCCACCCCTCACTCATCCATGTCTTTATTGACCTTGCTCTGTGCACTGGTCCAAATAATTTGGTGGAGGGCTGGGTTATGGTGTGGTGTAAGAACACCTTTTGGCTGAATTAGAACAGAGACTGCAAGCCAGGCCTTCTCATCCAACATGAGTGCCTGGCCTCGCAAATGCGCTTCTGGAAGAATTTGTCAAACATTCCCATAGACACACTCCTAAACCTTGTGGGCAGCCTTTCCAGCATTTATAGCTGCAAAGGGTGGTAAAAATCGATTTTTAACCCTATGGACTAAGACTGGGCTGCCATTAAAGTTCATGTGTGTGGAAAGGCCGGTGTCCCAATACTTTTGGCTAAATAGTGTATCTGGCAAGATATACAATGATGGTGGAACCTTCCTACACATAGGCCCAGATTCACAAAGGAGATACGACAGAGTATCTCAGATACTCCATCGTATCTCTCAGAGTATCTATGCGACTGATTCATAGAATCAGTTACGCATAGATATCCATAAGATCCGACAGGTGTAATTGTTTTACACTGTCGGATCTTAGGATGCAGTACCGCGGCCGCCGCTGGGGGGAGTTTGCGTCGGGTATGCAAATTAGGAGTTACGGCGATCCACGACAGTTTTTCGCGTTCGCTACGTCGCCGCTAGTCTAGTTTCCCGTCGCAAAGTTAGTCGTCGTTTTTGGTGCCTTAACGTTAGTCAGCAAACGTATTGCTGTCTAAAGTATGGCCGTGGTTCCCGCGTCGAAATTTAAAATTTCATGTCGTTTGCGTAACACGTCCGGGAATACGGAATTGCGCGTCGCCGTTCGAAACAATGGCGTCACTTCGCGCAAAGCACGGCGGGAGTTACGAAACGGAGCATGCGCAGTAGGTCCGGCGCGGGAGCGCGCCTAATTTAAATGGCACACGCCCATTTAAATTACGCGGGCTTACGCCGGAGGCCGCCGGCGTAGTTTTCATCGCAAGTGCTTTGTGAATCAGGCACTTGCGATGAAAACTTGCGGCGGTGTAACGTATCTACGATACGTTACGCCGCCGCAATTCTACGTGAATCTGGCCCATAAATACTACATTTAGACATAGTTTTAGGACCTGAGTCAGGAGTTATGTTTAACAACATAGGGAGATGAGACAACTTCTCTAAATGAAGTAGCATGCTTGGGATTAGAACCCAGACCCTGCGGGATGCCAAGGAGAAGTTCTAAGCACTAAGCCACGGAGCTGCCACATGTGGAAACCTCCTACAAGTAAATACACATATACTGCATGTAACGGACACATGCATGCTGCCGAGACAGTTATAATCTTCGTGCAGGGGGACTACAAGGAACTGCATGGCTTGTCACCATTGGATGTACCACATTGTATTCTGAGCTCAAAGGGTTAATTGGACAAGTTTCTTTTCATTGTTGAATGCTAATGTTCCCTTCGCATAGATAATGAACTCTTCTTTTGTGTGCAGGTAAACAGCCCCCCTGTGAGGTGTATGCTGATGGGGATTATGTGTGAGTGATAATTGTTTTAAAGGTTAATTGAATTCTATGTGCCTGGCCAGGAAATGTTAAGTGGGGTGAGGTGCCGAAGTGTCTAGAAACTGGTCAAGTGATTAATTCAAGGAGATGTCATTGTTTCAGGGGGTCTGTGTTGAAGCCCCCTACTGGGAAAAGGGGAGGGCGGAAACTGTCATTGTTCTTGTAACAGTTGTAACCAGATATAAGCAGGTGAAATATGCCAAATAAAGTCAGTCTGCTTGACCCTTCAAACGTAGCACGTCTCGTTTCTTGGAAGGGCGTTCGATGGGAGATACCGGCGGTACCTGCATATCGCAGCTTGCCAGGGAAAAGGACGTCTCCAACGGCCGATACCCCTCACTACCAGTGGGTAGCCGTTACACTGCATTTCTTTGGACATATAGGTGGTGGGACTACATTACACAAGAGTTATTCTTCTTGATTTAATCTGTGATATTTGGTGCTTCTTGGTGTGTGAGTGTAGAATAGTGATGTTGCCCTCTGATTTTTGAAAATTACATTTTGATTTCTGATGTTGGTACACAAATCACATTTTTTGGGCTCAAATTATGATTATTTGGAAATAATAAAAAACATCCAACATTGTGACTTATTTTACATTTGCATCAGCAATGTTATTGTTTGTGGATTGGAAAGACACCTGTGTGAGTTTAGGTAAAGATTTTTGTGAGATGGAGTGAAAGTGCAAGTGAAAGTGACAGAGAAAAATATATTTTACCAAAACATTCCACATTCTAGCATTCTTAAAAACAAAATAGATGAAGTAAAAGCAACGTTGTTGCAAGAGAAATTTATTTCAGAGAAAGATACATTTCATCTCAACATTAAAAGTATTTATTTGGGAAAGTTACAATTGTACCAATAGAATCAATGACTGAAACTCGCATTGGACTATATAGTGCAGATTTTCGCGCTAATTTTGGTATTTACTATAGCGCCCTGTAAAAAAAGCCATGGGAGTTAATGAATGAATGACTTGAATAGCGCTACGCATGCAAACTGAATCGCCTCTGGGCGCTTTTTCCAGCCAGTATCTGCTTGGCTGGTGCGGTCATTTTACCCCGTAGGATCATGACACGCTAGGGACACACAGTCATACACACAAATATACATATGTATACTGGGCCAATTTGGGCAAGATCCAATTTACCTACCAGCATGTCTTTGGAGTTAAAATGAGAGTAGTTTGCAGGTCTGAGCATGCTCAGTTGTGCTGGCACCTAGTTGTACAGAGACAGGGAATTTATCTCTTTTTCAGACTTTTAAAGATATTTCAGTGTAGAAGTAAAAGCAGATTATCCTTAAACAATATACCACATATTTCAGTACCATTTAGGCAATTATATTATGCTCTAAACATTGTTTTGATATGTCGCCATTCATCCATGGCGGATCGAATCGGGTGAGATAGGAGACAGTGGCAATGGACAAGCCCTTCCTCACTCAGTGAGCAGAGAGGGACCTGTCATCCGCCGCAGAGAGCGGTCTGCCACTGAGCTGAAAGCAGATCCGTCCCTGTGTGAAAGGGGCCTTAGAATTGCCATCCTTTTTCCTTTTAACCAACCCCTAAATGTATTGTAATCCATCCTTCCTTTATTTTGTATAAAACAAAGGGACATTCCCTTAAAGCGGGGGTTCACCCTTAGAGGGCACTTTTTAGCCTTAGATTCCTGCTCGTTTTGTCTAGGGGAATCGGCTATTTGTTTTAAAATATGAGCAGTACTTACCCGTTTACGAGATGCATCCTCTCCGTCGCTTCCGGGTATGGGCTGCGGGAATGGGCGTTCCTTCTTGATTGACAGTCTTCCAAGAGGCTTCCGACGGTCGCATCCATCGCGTCACGATTTTCCGAAAGAAGCCGAACGTCGGTGCGCAGGCGCAGTATAGAGCCGCACTGACGTTCGGCTTCTTTCGGCTACGAGTGACGCGATGGATGCGACCGTCGGAAGCCTCTCGGAAGACTGTCAATCAAGAAGGAACGCCCGCTCCCAAAGACCCATACCCGGAAGCGACGGAAGAAGATGCATCTCGAAAAAGATGGTAAGTACGGATCATATTTTAATACAAATAGCCGATTCCCCTAGACCGAACGAGCAGGAATCTAAGGGGACAAGTGCAAAATTTTAATAAATGGGTGAACTCCCACTTTAATAAACGGACATGTTTTTGACCTCATCTGGTGTGTGTCATTTTGGTGTCCACAGGATCCTGGTGGAAGTTATCCAGCTGTCTGGTTCAAGTCCCTGACACACCCCCTGTAAGATCTCTGATGTGTGGAAAGACTGGACTTCTGTGAAAAACATTTCCCACACTCAGGACATGAATATGGTTTCTTTCCTGTGTGAGATCTCCGATGTGTGTAAAGACTGGCCTTCTGTGAAAAACATTTCCCACACTCAGGACAGGAATACGGCTTCTCCCCTGTGTGAGATCTCTGATGTGTGGAAAGACTGGCCTTCTGTGAAAAACATTTCCCACATTCAGGACAGGAATACGGCTTCTCCCCTGTGTGCGATCTTTGATGGCTGCAAAGATTGGACTTGCGTGAAAAACGTTTCCCACACTCAAGACAGGAATACGGCTTTTCCCCCGTGTGAGATCTCTGATGTGTGTAAAGACTGGACTTCTGTGAAAAACATTTCCCGCACTCAGAACAGTAATATGGCTTCTCCCCCGTGTGAGATCGCAAATGTTTATAAAGACTCAACTTGTCTGAAAAACATTTCCCACACTCAGGGCAGGAATATGTTTTCTCTCCCGTGTGGGAAATATGATGTCTGTAAAGATTGGCTTTCTGTGAAAAGCATTTACCGCACTCAGCACAGGAATAGGGCTTCTCCCCCATGTGGGAATTCTGATGTCTATAAAGACTGGACTTGTGTAAAAAACATTTCCCGCACTCAGGGCAGGAATACGGATTCTCCCCTGTGTGAGATGTTTTATGCACATTAAAACCAGATTTAGAATGGAAACATTTCCCGCACTCAGAACAGGAATACGGCTTCTCACCTGTGTGAGATCTCTGATGTATAACTAGATCTGATTTTCGTCCAAAACATTTCCCACACTCAGAACAGGAATACGGTTTTTCCCCCTTGTGAGATCTCTGATGTCTGTAAAGATTGGACTTATATAAAAAACATTTCCCACACTCAGGGCAGGAATGTGGCTTCTCCCCCGTGTGAGATCTTTTATGCGCATTAAGTTTGGATTTAAAACGGAAACACTTCCTGCACTCAGTACAGGAAAAGCTCTTATCTGTTGGAAGAACGGCACCATCCCTCACAGTCTGAAGTTCCTCAGAATAAGAGGAATACGATGGTCCGGCACCGTCCCGCACAGTCTGAGGTTCCTCAGGATAAGAGGAATACGATGGTCCGGCACCGTCCCGCACAGTCTGAGGTTCCTCAGGATAAAAGGAATACGATGGTCCGGCACCGTCCCGCACAGTCTGAGGTTCCACAGGATAAGAGGAATACGATGGTCCGGCACCGTCCCGCACAGTCTGAGGTTCCTCAGGATAAGAGGAATACGATGGTCCGGCACCGTCCCTCACAGTCTGAGGTTCCTCAGGATAAGAGGAATACGATGGTCCGGCACCGTCCCGCACAGTCTGAGGTTCCTCAGGATAAGAGGAATACGATGGTCCGGCACCGTCCCGCACAGTCTGAGGTTCCTCAGGATAAGAGGAATACGATGGTCCGGCACCGTCCCGCACAGTCGGAGGTTCCTCAGGATAAGAGGAATACGATAGTCCATCTACACTGTGTGGTGCCGGATGGACATTTGAGGTAGTCTGGTTTTCTCCTGGACTATACGGTGTGATGTCCTCATCTTCTACTTTACAGTCTGGAGACAAAGTGAGACAATCCTCTGAGGTTTTCCTCATCTCCCGTCCATCTACTAAAATAGAAATACAAAGATTATTACTAGACATGAGCCGATTGGTTCCCCTAAACCAGGACTCCACCCACATCAGGCAGCTTTGTCTCTGAGGATCTTACAATTCCCCCCTCAAGGTAACCAGTAAATGGCTCCTCTGATCTCCTACCAGATCATTTCTTTATTCATGGACCTTAGTAAGAGAGTGAGGAAACAACGAGAACTGTCTTTTATAGGAGTGACAGTGATGAGGGGATTATAGGACGAGTGTCCCCACCCCCTCTATCACTCATTGCCATCTTCCAAACACAAGAAGTCCTGCACTTCCTTAATTGAGTCAATGATTTAGTCATGAATAACAGAAGGGCTGAGCCCCACCAGAGGTCAGAGAGTGAGGATGGGGGGATAACAACCAAGATGAAGACTGGACTGATCCTGAAGACCCCCATCATTGGGTTACTGACTCCTCCCTCTTTATCATTTTATGTTTAAGGTTCCAAAATTGGAGGATGTTATCACATTATTATCAACATGTAAAAGTCTGTGCTCCAATCAAATCATCAGATATAAAATTTCCAGCTGGTAGCAAATGGGTGCAAAAGAAATCATGTAATGTACAACTTATTATATAAGATACAACAGTTAGGATTTTATAGTATCAGAATGATATAATGTACAACATAGAGTATATAGTGCAGGGGTCAGGAGTATGTAATGTACAACATAGAGTATATAGTGCAGGGTTCAGGAGTATATAATGTACAACATAGAGTATATAGTGCAGGGGTGAGGAGTATGTAATGTACAACATAGAGTATATAGTGCAGGGGTCAGAAGTATGTAATGTACAATATAAATGATATAGAGTAAGGGTCAGTACTCATATAGCTAGATTCAGGTAGAGTTAGGTCGGTGCACCTAAGTTTAAGTGTATTCTCAAACAGACATACACTTAAACCTATCTAAGATAGGACGGCTTGTCCCTAGGCTGAGTGCAGTACAGGTACAGGCTCTGGAGGCGGCTATAACCACACAGGACATAGCCACGGCAATATCGCAGCTGGCTAAGTCCAAAGCCCCAGGGCTGGATGGCTTGCCCCTGGAGTTCTACGCGACATACTCTGAGACTCTGGTCCCTAAACTGCAGATACTATTCCGATCGGTATTTGAGCTGGGTGTACTCCCCTCTTCAATGCAGGAGGCTCAGATTATAGTCCTACCCAAGCCAGGTAAAGACCCACTATGCCCGGAATCGTATAGGTCTATATCTTTGTTACCAGTGGATATTAAAATATTGGCCAAAATACTGTCAACCAGGCTGAACACAGTTATTCTTTCCTTGATTCACCCGGACCAAACTGGGTTTATGCCGGGAAAGAATACGGCAATGAACATCAGGCGTCTGTTTATGAACATTCAGGCCCAGCATGAGAACGTGGGGACACGGGTGGTGGTGGCCCTGGATACGGCCAAGGCGTTCGACTCGGTCGAGTGGCTGTATCTGTGGGAATGCCTGAGAAGCTATGGGTTCGGGCCTAACTATATTAGATGGGTACAACTCCTATATCAGACCCCAAAGGCTAGGATCTTCGTAAATGGGTGGCTATCTGACCAGATTTCTTTGGAGCGCGGTACTAGACAGGGGTGCCCACTGTCACCGTTATTGTATGCTCTGGCGGCAGAACCTTTGGCTATTGCCATTAGAACGAGCACAGAAGTGATTGGCCTTAGAAAAGGGGATACTTGGGACAAAATAGGTCTATATGCGGACGACACGGTTCTGTATTTGGCGGATCAGGGCCCCTCGCTACAGGCGGCGCTAAAAATCATAGAGGAGGCAGGGAGATACTCAGGTTTAAAAATAAACTGGGACAAATCCCGGATCCTCCCTCTGGATCAGTTTCCTCCACCAGTGGTGATCCCGGAGCTACCCCTACAGAGAGTGGGAGAGATTAAATATTTGGGCGTAAAAGTTACACGAAGCCTAGGGGACTATGTCCCTCTAAACGTAGAACCCCTGTTTACCATTATCAAATCTAGGACCCAGGCCTGGGCGAGGCTGCCACTGGGGGTAATGGGTAGAATTAACTTAGTGAAAATGATCCTTCTGCCCAAAATGTTATATATGGTTTGGCATGCCCCCCTGTATATACCGTTGAAAATATTCAAGCAGATGGAAGCTATTCTAAATTCTTTTGTCTGGGGGTCTGGGAGGCATAAGCTGGCGTGGCATATACTCAAAAACCCTACCCTGGAGGGGGGGGTGCTCTTTACCAGATATGCAGGATTATTATGTAGCATCCCAGCTATCCCACCTGTATCATTACAATAAGTCAGAGTCGCAGAGGTATAGGGCGTTGGTCTGCAATAAACCGGGCAGCCCGTTGCATACATCCATACAGGCAGTGTTCAGGAGGGGGCACGGAGGGTGTAAGTCATCGAGGTTCGGAGCGGAGATGCTGGTTCACCACCAAAAAATATGGGACATGGCCATTAAGAGACAGGATAGATCCCATGTCCACTCTCACACTCCGCTGTGGAATAATGGTTGCCTGCCGGAACTGGACACAGTGCCGGATCCACGGCTGTGGGCGGTATACGGGGTAATCTTCCTATCACAGGTTCTAACAGAGGCTGGAGTTAAGTCCTTTGAAGTATTGAGAGAAGAATTTGCGCTCCCGCCACAGTTCATGTTCAGATACCTGCAGCTTAGACACGCGCTCCAAAAACAGCTGTCCTCTATAACGGTAGACTTACAGTCTCCACAGATATTAAGCATCTTGTTTGGGTCGGAATCGACCAAACTTATCTCAAATATGTACTACACTATCCGTCACAGAAAGGTAGTCAGGGTGTCACAGTTGGCAAAGGTTAAGTGGGAGCAGGATGTGGGGCCTATCGAAGATGAAGACTGGAACGAAATTCTGGAGGGAGTTAAGACAGCCTCACCTAAACTCTCGGACAGACTAACGCAACTATATATCGTTCACCAAGCGTATCTTACACCCGCTAGGTTGGCAAAGTTTCAACCCACAAGAAGTCCCATGTGCCCCATGTGCGAATTGGACACGGGCTCCTTTTATCATTTGCTATGGCATTGCCCAGATATACAGGCGTTCTGGCTTCAGGTGACACGGTTCCTACATGACAACATGGGATCCCCAGTTGGTATGGACCCGAAACTATGTCTTTTGGGGTTAATACCGGATATAGAAGTGGATAAATACCAGGCCATATTCATTTCTGAGACGCTATTTTTGGCTAGGAAAGTAGTGGCTAAGGCCTGGATGCAGGAGAGAGCCCCGTCACTAAGGGACTGGAAAAGGGAGATTAATGCCACTATGTCGTATAGAAAGTTGATTTATCTCCACAGGGGTAGGCCACAGAAATTCTCCAGCATATGGGACAGGTGGTTGGAAGATGGTGAAACCTGCACAGTCTGAGTCAAGTGGGCGGTGGCCTGTGGCTGCGGGTGAGGAGGGCCTGAGGGGCAGGAGTGCCAACAAGCTGGTATAAATAGGCAGGGAATAGATTGCTTTCTGTCTAATGGTGGGCCGGGATGCTGTATATTTGCTGTTTTCTTTTTCTCTATTTCTGTGTATAATTTTTTTTCTGTGTTTTTTTTTGTTTATGTTCTCCTCCCTCGACAGACATTAGTGAAGGGTGTGGTATGCGCATGCGTGATTGAAAGTGTACAAGTCCAAACCTAGACTGGTTAATATTGTAATACTGTATCATGCTTTTTTCGCCTAAAGGGACACTGTTGGTCCATTGAAATGTATTTACATGTAACTTGGCAACATCTCAATAAACTTGGATTTTCTAGTTAAAAAAAAGATAGGACGGCTTGCGCCGTCGTATCTTAGGGTGCAATATTTAGGCTGGCCACTAGGTGGCGCTTCCATTGCGGTCGGCGTAGAATATGTAAATCACTAGATACGCCTATTCGGGAACGTACGCCCGGGCGACGCAGTACAGATACGCCATTTACGTAACGCTTTATCAGGCCTAAAGTTATTCCATAAAATAGTTGGAATAGTTAAAGTATGGCCGCCGTTCCCACTTCGAAATTCGTAAATTTTACGTCGTTTGCGTAAGTCGTCCGTGAATAGGGATTTACGTAATTTACGTCCACGTCAAAATCAATAGGCCCGTGCGGCGTACGTTGCCGCAATGCACACTGGGAAATGTAGGCGGACGGCGCATGCGCCGTTCCAAAAAAACGTCAATCACGTCAGGTCAAAGCATATTATCATAAAACATGTCCCCTCAGCCTATTTTGAATTAGGCGCGCTTGCGCCCGCCGCATTTACGCTATGCCGCCGTAAGTTAGGAGGCAAGTACTTTGAGAATACAGTACTTGTCTCTCTGACTTAAGGCGGCATAGCGTAAATACGCTCTCTTTGAATCTACCTAATAATGTTGGTATTCAGTAATCAGTGGAAGCTTAAATGTTTCCTGGAGACAAGTTGCAGAGATCCCACACCGCTGCCTCCCATCTCCTGAGACTGCACTCGGTGACTTGGGTCTGCGACTATACAGACATATCCCTCCACCCGGCACAGCCAGCAAATAACAGAGCAAGTAACCCGGCAGAAATGTTCTGTCAGAGATCTCACTAGACCCGGGCATGGGGCAGAAGACCCAAGGTACATACCCCAGGTGTCTAGGCCAAGCAAACCCTATGGTGAAAATCAACATTTTGCTGCCAGCTGTGACAGAACCCACTGTCACTGTGTGTTTTGAAAGGGACTGGGGGCTGGCCTCCTACCGACAGACTATGGTCCAGAAAAGATACTGGAGACCTGGGACATGCTGGCAATGAGAGAATGTAATGTAATGCTACAGCCCTTCTCCCCCATCCCCCTTCTTGTTGCTGTGTCTAATTGTGTTGATTCATGACACATATGGTCTGGACTGGAGACATCTCTCCGCAGGGGGTGTGTATTAAGAGACTGCCTGCTTTCCATAATCTTATTAGGTTTATCTGTAGCCTGTTTCAATGTACAAATGTTCAGTTCCCATTGGTTGTTCCTTGTCCCCTTCCCCTCTTTGACAAGGCTAAGGGGAGTGTCCCTAACTGTGTGTAAAACTGTATGTTTTGGAATTGAATAAACAGTTTAAGCTCTGCATGTTTAACCCTCAACACCTGTGTGGATTGTCTCGTGATTGAGGGGTTAAGGGCTGGTTATGGCGAATCTGCAGGCTGCGGGTGCGTTTGGAGGACAGGAGACACAGGTCTGGCAGATGTGCCCACCTGGGGTATCGGAGATCCGTCACACCAGCTGAACCCCAGAATCTCCATAAATCCAGTCTAGAGACATAAATTGTGTCTTCAGCACAGAGAAGGAAGATTATCCGAGAGAAATACAGGAATACAGGACGGGGAACACAGCTCAGGAAAGTGACCAGGGGATTACATGCTGATATCACCCAGTCCCCGCCCTACTCTGGACCAATCAGTGAGCAGTATGGGTGGGGGAATGGATTTAGTGTTAATGACCCACCTGTGCTGATCTCTGTAGGAGTGTCCTCCTCTATAAATGTCCCCGTTATTCCATCCTCCTCCATAGACTGCTGATCATCCCTCACATACGTCTCTTCTTCTTCTGATTTCACCTCAAATTCTATATCGATTGGATCTCCACTCTAAACCAAGAGAATGAGAGAGAATATCATCTGTAAGATATAAACTTACATACAAAATCCACACATCATCTCCACCAGTCCATGTTCTAGATGCTCCGTTCCACCGACCTTGTAACAGTGGGGGATGGTGTGACCTTCCTGTGTGGAATCCCGGGAATACAGAGGACGGGGACATCTCTCTGGTGGGTTCCTGGTATTAGGTGGCTCCATCATATCCTTGTGTCCTTCTGAAAACTCCTCCATCACTCCATACTCCTCATCCTCCTCTTTATACTCTTCTTTAATATCAATATTATCATCCCCGAGGTTTCCACTCTGAATATATAATAAAACATTCATTGTAACAAACATGTTTGTGTATAAATCATAACTACCAATAATTGTTCCTCATCTACCTGATGATGGTGGGGGATGGTGTGACCTTCCTGTGTGGAATCCCGGGAATCCTGAGGACGGGGACATCTCTCTGGTGGGTTCCCATTACTGGATCCATCTGTAGGAAACACACACACTGACTGAATACATTGTTTCTATGTGTTTATCAGATGATGGGGGATCTAGGTGGAGCCTCCGTACTGCTCTCTCCTTTACAATAAAGTCTCCTCTTACCCGGTGATGTGAGGGGCGGCTGATTGTCCATCATGACGTCCTTGTAGAGATCCTTGTGTCCTTCTAAATACTCCCACTCCTCCATGGAGAAATAGACAGTGACATCCTGACACCTTATAGGAACCTGACACACACAATGATACAGTCACCATCCAGACACACCCCTTGTCTGTTACTGGATAATGTCCCAGAATCCTCCTCACCTCTACTGTCAGCAGCTCCATCATCTTCTTGGTGACTTCTAGAATCTTCTCCATGTTGTGTCTCTCAGGTTTTAGGGAGTCACACGGAGGCACTGTGATGGTCATGTGATCACCTGACTTCACAAGAGGAAATCTCTGTATTGAGGAACCAATAGGAATATCATGTTAGAATCCCAGAGTCCTCCTCACCTCTCCGGTGAGGTCTGTGTATTATTAATAGAGATAAGAGTGATGTCATGTAACTTCCCAGAATCCTCCTCACCTCTCTGGTCAGGTCTGTGTATTATTAATAGAGATAAGAGTGATGTCATGTGACCTCCCAGAATCCTCCTCACCTCTCCGGTCAGGTCTGTATTATTAATAGAGATAAGAGTGATGTCATGTGACCTCCCAGAATCCTCCTCACCTCTCCGGTCAGGTCTGTGTATTATTAATAGAGATAAGAGTGATTTCATGTGACCTCCCAGAATCCTCCTCACCTCTCCGGTCAGGTCTGTGTTTTATTAATAGAGATGAGAGTGATGTCATGTGACCTCCCAGAATCCTCCTCACCTCTCCGGTCAGGTCTGTGTTTTATTAATAGAGATAAGAGTGATGTCATGTGACCTCCCAGAATCCTCCTCACCTCTCCGGTCAGGTCTGTATTATTAATAGACATAAGAGTGATGTCATGTGACCTCCCAGAATCCTCCTCACCTCTCCGGTCAGGTCTGTATTATTAATAGACATAAGAGTGATGTCATGTGACCTCCCAGAATCCTCCTCACCTCTCCGGTCAGGTCTGTATTATTAATAGAGATAAGAGTGATGTCATGTGACCTCCCAGAATCCTCCTCACCTCTCCGGTCAGCAGGTAGATGATCTCCAGGGTGAGGTTTAGTATCTTCTCAGTCATCTGACTCCGGTCCTCCTCCATCCTCATTGGTGGCGTCATTTGATCTATACAGGTCTCCTTGTAGACGGATATCTTTGGGAAATGAAAGTAAGAATTATTTGGATGGTATTGGTGACACAATAACAGGTGTGTGGTGGGGGGGGGTAATTGAAGAACTACTACCCCCATGGGAACACATTAGTCTGGCCTATTTAGTGCTTTCTACATTTTCATGGGCCTTGTGCCGTATCAGAATCTCCCTTTTCTCTGTTGGGCTTGGTTGGTTTCTGAACTGGATTTGATTAGTATTAGATCTTCAGACAAGGAATGATAAATACGATCCTTCCTGTGACTTGTTTGCTCTGAAGCAGTGCTGTGAGGTCATTTGAGGGTCATCATGGTGTCCAGGAAGGGGAACTTGGTGACTTTTGGTCGGAGTTGCCGGCTAATCGACATAATTGCCAGAACTCCGGCGTAAGGCTCCAATCTCCGGCACTCTGCTGACTGACAGTGATGTCACTCTCTTCAGTAAGAAAAGGGATTGGATTGGATAGCAGGAGGATTCTGCTGGTCAGTAGAGAGCTGAGGTGGAGGAGTCGGTTATCTTCCCTCCAATTGGTAGAAGAAGGGCAGTGGGGGTGAGGGGTTTGTTCTCTTAGTTGCCATGTATACTGTAGTATCCAGGACACTGTACAGGGTGGTGGTGGGTTACTGGGGCTCTGAATTCCAGCACCAAGCACTGCCAGACCCTGTGTCATGGGAAGGTATTGGACTGTCTCCCTGTATGCAAAGCACTGACCACCCATCTGCACAAACAGACCTCTTTTAGGTATGAGTGCCCACCAAGGGGTGAAGGACTGCCTTTCTTCATTGCACTTGGTACCTTGAAAAAAATGTTTTGACCAGTGAGATGATAAGAAGGCGAAGGTTGCCTCCATTTCCTGGCAGGAGTTCTGTAAGGAGGTTCTGAAAAGTAAGTGCAGGTGGTAGGACCATCATAGACCAAGAGCTCCCCTTCCTACCTTAGAGTCCCCCTGATCCCTACAACTGCCTCTTCCCTCAGAGCCCTGCTTCCCACCAACCCTATCAAGCTCCACTGCCTCCTCAGGGGCCCCAAAGTCCTCTAGCCTCACTACCCCCTGAGATGTTCCTCAGCTCCTCTACTTCCCTCAGAACCCTCAGGATTTTCCTCCCTCTGGCACCAATGATGGATCATATTCTTCATGGCAGGCTGGGGAATGTTTTCTTCCTCCTGACCAGCAATGTAAGGGGCTCTATGCTCCATACACCAGACCCCTGAACTCCATCATTGTGTTGGTTGCATAGTGTAACGATTACCCATTGGCTGCCTGTGTAGTGTAATAATTGCCCTTTGTAGGCCATGTATGGTCAGGATGGTCATTGTCTTGTCTCTTTATTGTCAGTGCTGTTTGTTTAGAGGAACACATTACTAGAATATATCTCCAGAATGAAGAGAATGCTCCGACCATGTAAGTGGGGAAATGTTCTGTCCCTGAAGGGGTTAATCTAGATTGATGCAATACGTGAGGAGATCTCCACTGTGCATACATCTTCTCCACTCAACATACCCTTTCTAACAGTCAACACTCTCCTCTTTTGAACCGGCTACTACTAAAGAGGTTGCAAAACTTCTCAGATGCCCTGTTCCCTCGCAACTACTACGGTCACCCTCTTATTCGATCCTCCCTCACTCACAACTTTAATCTCTCCCTCTCTAGTGGCACCTTCCCCTCCCCTCTATAGCATGCACAGATCACTTCCATACTTAAAAAGCCCTCACTGGACCCCACCAACCCCAACGACTTAAGAGCCATCTCACTGCTCCCGTTCACCTTCTAGAAAACTTGGTCTACAACCGTCTTGGCTCCTACCTCATTGAAAATAACCTTCTTGGCCCCTTACAGTCTGGCTTTTGCTCGCAGCACTCCACAAAAACTGTCCTACTAAATCTCACTAATGATTTACTGCTAAAACCAATGGCCACTACTCCATACTCCTAATACTTGACCTCTCCCCAGCCTTTGATACTGTTGACCATGCGCTCCGTCTCAATAAACTCCATTCCCTTGGCCTCCAGGACTCTGCTCTATCCTCATTCTCCTCTTACCTATCACAGCTCTCCTTCAGTGTTACCTACAACTCTGTCTCCTCCTCTCCTCTTTCTCTAGGGGTCCCAAAGGCTCTGTACCCCTTCTCTTCTCAATCTACACCTTCTCCCTTGGTCACGTGATAACCTCCCATGGCTTCCAATACCATCTCTACACCGATGACATCCAAATCTATCTGTCTACTCCTCCCCTCACTCCTTCAGTCTCCTCTCCCATTTCTAACTTACTGACATATCAGTCTGGATGACGTTCCACTTCCTTAAAGTAAACCTCTCTAAAAACGAGCTGATAATATCCCCCCCCCCCCGTGACTTTTCTATCACGGTCACTAACACAACCATCAATCCCATCTCTTATGCCAGGGTACCTGGTGTAATCCTCGACTCTGACCTGTCCTATCAGCCCCAAAGCCAATCGTTGTCAAAAGTTTGTAGACTTCCGTAAACATCTCTAAAATTCATCCCTTTTTACCGAATGAGACCACCAAGATCCTTATTCTCTCCCTCGTTATCTCTCGTCTTGTCTATTGTAACTCCCTCCTCATTGGCCAACCTCTCCATAGGCTCCTCCCTCCATCATGAATGCTGCTGCCAAACTCTACCTTACCAACCACTCAGTGGGGTAGATTCAGGAACAATTTCCGCCGGTGTAGACTGAGATGCGCGGCGTAAATGCCAATTTGCGCCGGCGTATCTCCGCGCCGTATTCAGCAAACAATATTACGCCGTAACGTAGATTTTTTTTTTTTGTTTGGACCTTTCCACGCCGGTGCGGCGTGGGCGCCCATTTACGCTGGTCTGAACTAGCGCGGCCCTGGTTTTTCTATTTTAAATATGCAAATGAGGGAGTTGGTCCGATTCAGCAAATTACGAATTGCCGGCGCAGGCTACTCCCGGTGCGTGTAACTCTGGTTTGCAGCGGAAAGTTACCCTTTATAAAGCAGGGGTAACTTTACACCACACTTGCACAGGTCATTTGGAGAGCAGATAAAACCACATCGCTACAGACGAACTGAGCTGCAAGTACACTTGCTGGACAACACCTGTGTGCCATCATGCCAGGGGCAGCCGTGGTCCTTGCACTTCTGCGTCGACGGGCACGTAGGAGGGAACAGGAGATAATCTTCCGCACACGCATTAATGTTTTTGGCATGGGGGACGCAGAGGTGTATCGCACCTACAGGTTCAGCCGTGAAGCCATACTGGAAATCACCAGATTCCTGCAGGATGACCTCACAAGCCCCACACTCCGCACACATGCAGTGCAGCCACTGGTGAAGGTATTAGCCACACTTCATTTCTTGGCCACTGGTTCTTTTCAAAGGACAAGTGCACTGTCGGCTGGGATGTCACAACCCACCGTGAGCAGGTGTGTTCACCAGGTGATGCCAGCAATATTGAGACACATGTCCCACCTCTTCATAAAACCCTCCCAGGAGGTCCAGCGGATGAAGACAATGCAAGATTTTTATGCAATTGATAGATTTCCTGGCACAGTGGGTGCAATTGATTGTACACATGTGGCACTTCAGCCCCCCCCGTGACATTGAGCACATTTATTGTAATCGAAAGCACTGGCATTCGATTAATGTGCAGATTATAGTAGATGCCCAAGGACTAATATGGCACGTCCGTGCCAAACACCCCGGCTCGTGCCATGATAGCTTTATTTATCGTCATAGCAACATCCCAGATGAATTTGACCAGAACGTCTACGGGGACAGCTGGCTTGTTGGTGAGTGACATGGGTGTCAGGTATGACTGTCCCCCCCCCATGATATAGACATCACGAGGGGCACATGCATGAGTAACATCCTCCTGTCTTTTCCCTTACAGGTGATGCAGCATATGCACTTGGACCACATATGATGACCCCATTCCGGAACCCCCAAACCCCAGGAGAGAAGAGATACAACCTAGCCCATGCACGGACCCGTGGAGTTGTGGAGCGAACATTTGGTCTGCTGAAATCTCGTTTTCGCTGCCTGGATAAGTCTGGGGGGACCCTGTTATATTCCCCTGAATTTGTTTGCAAAATTATCGGGGCTTGTTGCATTCTCCATAACTTTGCAGTGAACCGATCTCCATCGATACCACAAAAAATATCATTGGTGCTTTGCGGAACAGCACATCGCCCAATGATATCATCCCCACCAAACTGCTGAAGGAATGTGCCGACATCCTGGCACCACCCATCACACAGCTTATAAACCAGTCATTTAAGGAAGGCACAGTGCCATCCCTGTTGAAAGAGGGCACAATCCAGCCCATCTTGAAAAAACCTAACCTGGATCCCAAGGACCCAACTCACCGCCGTCCCATAACAGGCCTAAATGTTCTCTCCAAGATAATGGAGAAAGTAGTGGTACAACAGCTGCAACAGCATCTAGATACCCACAATCTACTGGATCCATTACAATCAGGCTTCCGTCCCGGACACGGGACAGAAACGGCCTTACTCAAAATATGGGACGATGCCCTCGAGGCCGCAGACGAAGGAGAATCTTGTCTCCTGATTCTGCTGGACCTAAGCGCAGCCTTTGACACGGTAGACCACAAACTGTTACTGATGCGACTAGCCAAGGTAGCAGAAGTCGCAGAAGGTGATTTACCATGGTTTTCTTCCTTTCTTGAAAACCGATCACAAACCGTTAAATTGGGTTGTTTCACGTCGGAAAAGCGCACGGTGTCATGTGGAGTCCCCCAAGGATCCCCCCTGTCACCGGTGCTTTTCAACATCTATCTTCGCCCTCTCTTTGATATTATCAGTAGCCAAGAACTACTCTATCACTCTTATGCAGACGATACGCAACTGTATTTTCGCATCTGCAACAAAAAGGATCATCATCTCAGTTTAGAGAAATGTCTCTCTTTGATAGAAAACTGGATGACTAAGAGTTATCTTAAACTCAACAGTTCAAAAACAGAACTCCTTATGTTTCACGCCAGCCGAAAGAGTCAACTGGCAACAACCTGGACACCCCCGCCCATTCTGGGCCAAATCATCACCCCTAGCTCCAAAGTCAAAAGTCTCGGGGTCATCTTCGACACCTTCATGACAATGGACGCACAAATAGGGTCAGTAGTCAGCGGAGCGCACCATCTGTTGCGCCTACTACGCAGACTTATTCCATTTATCCCCAAAGAAGACGTAGCAGTCGTGGTGGGAACAATCGTGAATTCCAGACTGGACTATGCAAATGCCCTTTACCTCGGACTCCCAAAGTACCAAATCTCTCGTCTGCAAGTCGTACAAAATACGGCCGCCAGACTTGTGACTGGGAAAAAAAAATGGGAATCAATCTCACCTTCGTTGAGAACCCTTCACTGGCTGCCAGTAAAAGACAGAATTGCATTTAAAGCACTCTGCCTGACACATAAGTGCATCCATGGGAAAGCTCCGCAATATCTTTGCGACAAGATAGAACCTCACAATTCGAATCGCGTTCTGCGATCCACCGACCAAAATCTGGTCAGGGTACCAAAAACCAAATACAAGTCCAAAGGAGAAAGAAGGTTTGCTTTTCAGGGTCCTAGACTATGGAACGCTTTACCAACCAGCATTCGGTTGGAGGAAAACCACCTGACTTTCAGAAGACGAATCAAAACTCTGCTCTTTTGATGTCATGAGACACGAACAACTAGCGCCCAGAAGCGATTCAGTTCGCATGCGCCGCGCTTTATAAGTTTTTCATTCATTCATTCATTCAAGGGGCCTGGAGATTGAGCTACGTGAGGACCTGACCCCCCAACCACATAATCCCCCCCTGCCAGAGGCTAACCCGTCTGCTGAAGGAAGAGCAGTCAGGAGTCGCCTCGTCGAACGTTATTTTTCACGATTAAATTAATGTTAATGGATGCATGCACATCACTGTGGTCCCTAACACATACACCCCACATTCACACAGAATTGGATTAGACCGAAGTACCACCCATGGTACTAGGGAGCAGCAACGCCGCGCCAAGGCTCCAATTATGTTGCTGTCCATTCATACATCTTTATGAATAAATCATGCACTAACTCCCGTGTGCATATAAAATAATAAATAATTCTCATAACTTGAGAAAATAAAAATAAATTTTTGCAATACATGAGTAAAATGGAAAAAATATTCTCATAACCTGAGTAGAAAAATAACATTTTTTAAATAACATGACTATAAAAAAAAATAAAAAAAATAAAACCTGAGTATAATTAAATTTAACCAAAATCAACGGCCCTGTCGTGGGCTCTTTCTTGGCCCTCGGCTCCTGGGGCGCAGTTGCCTGCGGCGAGCCGGGGCTGGTGGGGCCGGGGCTGGTGGGGCCGGGGCTGGTGGGGCAGGGGGTGGTGGAGCCGGGGCAGGGGGTGGTGGGGCAGGGGGTGGTGGTGGTGGTACCTCCCCCAGTCTCTCCCTAGCTGCATCCCTGCCCTCCATTGCCACGGCTAACCTATTAAGGTAGATATTAGTTGCAGCCTGCATCCGCAGCCGGCGGGTCACATTGCTGCGCTGCTGGGGCCGTGTCAGCCTCCCCTCCTCTCTTACTGCACCTGCCAGGCTGCGGACCTCTGCCACCAGCTCGCTTGTGGTGGCCTGAAGCTCACCCAGAGACGTGAGAAGGGCTGCCCCGTTACCCACCACGTCCTGGAGGCTGTCGTTTATTAGTAAACTCTGGCCAGCCTGCTGAGTAATGGCCTCCTTCATTGCCAGAGTGCAGGCAGCCTGGCTCTCTGCAGAGGACTCCAGGCTAGCAGCCACCCGTGAGAGATCCCCCGCAAGAGACCCCATATAGCGGGTCTGTTTAGTTTGGTCCCTTGCCAGAGACACCTCCAGCTCGTCATGGACTCTCCTCCTTTTTTGACGAGCCATCCTTGGGGCAGGAGTAGATTGAGGACGGCTGGAGGGGCTTGGGTCCTGTGAGGGCCCGGCCTGGGAGGGGCTTGGGTCCTGTGAGGGCCCGGCCAGGGAGGGGCTTGGGTCCTGTGAGGGCCCGGCCTGGGAGGGGCTTGGGTCCCTAGGTGGGGAATCCCTGATAGGGCTAGAGAGCCCTGAGGGGGTAAATGTCATGAGGGGGGAGGTGGGGGAGGGGTCAGGAATGGGGGTCTCCAAAAATAAAATAAACGTTTCCTCCTCCTCTTCTACGGGCTGCTCCTCCACCACTTCCTCCACCACAGAGGTAGGGGCAGTCTCCACCCTGGATGTGGTGGGTCGGTAGCCGATGATGGCCCAGCTCCATCCTGCACATCTGTGGAGGACACAAAACATTCAGATGTTGGTGGACCCACACAATTGTCACTTGTTCCCTCCCCCACACACACACATGCAACACACCAGAAAGAAGAGAAAACACACTTACCTGTCCTCAAGGGCTGCTCTCCAGAATCAAACCCATCCAGGCCCTCCACCACCGAACGATCTAGGAACCTGGCCACCACAAGGTCCTCTGATGTCAATGTAATTTTTTTTGCTGGCCCACCACCTGTTCCCCTGGCATGTTTACGCATTGCCACCAACTTGTCTTTAACCAGTTTGCGCAAATCATTAATTTTTTTTCTGATATGTTTGGGCTGCCTCTCCGCAACCCCCAAAGCATTGACCTGGTTAGTAATGATGGCAAAAAAATCGCTCTTTATCAGATTTGCCAGTGTGCCCACTCTGTGGCCCATAGAGGCGGTCCCCATGTTGGGAGAGCCCCTCAATAATTACTGCCCTCTCCTCAGGGCTAAAGTTGGTCATCCGGCCACCTGTTGCTTCTTCAGCAGACATAATAATGCACAGACAATAGCAAGAGCAATAGCAAATTACCTAGCAGTTGATAAAATTGCTTGTGAACATTTGCACCTGTAGGGCGGAACTCTGGTCTGATTTATGGCCTGGGCGTAGGCAGTGGGCCGGCGTAGCGCAGGTGTCACGCCGGGGGGCAGTTCTGAGCATGGGCAGATTGGGGCATTTGCCCCAGGGAGCACACTGCGCATGCGCGGCCGACTCTGCGCCCCGCCGTGACCCCTGCGCCACGCTCCCCGCTTCATTAGCATAGGGAGCCACCCATTTTATTCTACCCCGCCTTACGCCGCGCTACGCCGCCTTACGCCGTGTAAAATCCGCCACGCCGGGGCAAGAGACAGGAAAAAAGTTTCCTGAATCACTAGCATGCCTCTCTGCGCTGCTCCGGCGCAGTGTAAAAAAGATGCACTGCGCCGGACCAAAGATCCGCTGATGTTCCTGAATCTGGCCCAGTGTCTGCCACCCCTCTCCGCCAATCCCTCCACTGGCTTCCCATCGCCCAGCGAATTAAATTCAAAATACAACATACAAAGCCATTCATAACTCTGCCCCGAGCTTCATCACCAATCTTGTCTCCAAATATCACCCAAGCCGTCCTCTCAAGATCTCCTGCTCTCTACCTCCATTGTCTTCACCTCACATGCTCATCTCCAGAGCCTCTCCCATCCTATGGATCTCCCTGCCCCAATCTGTCCAGCTATCTCCTACTCTGGCTGCCTTCAGGTGAGCCCTAAAAGCTCATCTCTTCAGGGAAGCCGATTACGCCTCCAACTAATCTTTTACCATTTCCATCAACTCATCCCCCACAGTTACGACCTTTTGTACCACCTGCCCCACCCTAGTAGATTGTAAGCTCTTCTGAGCAGAGCTCTCTTAACCCTCTTTTATTTTATTGCATTCTAACTGTATTGTCTCCCTTTCATATTGGCGCCATATAAATCCTGTATAATCTAGATCTCCACACTATATATGTGTGTATCATCATCTGCTGGAGATAAAAGACGTCACAGTGACTATGGAGGAAGAGGACGGACATGACGGGGTTACTGGGTGTAAATAGAAAATAAGATCTTATTACCTCCTCTGCTACCTCTTCCAGCAACGTCTCCCCTCTTCCTCCCGACTCACCTCTCACCCGAAACTTCCTGTCTGTACCTGACATCACTTCCTGTCTTCCATAGAGACTTCCTGTCTGGGTAGAGGTGAGATCACCACCTTGTGGAGCTCAGAGGAACTGCAGTCCTGAGAAACGTTTCATATAGCCAGATTCAGGTAGGGGCTCGTATTTACGCTACGCCGCCTTAAGTAAGAGAGGCAAGTACTGTATTCACAAAGCACTTGCCTCCTAACTTACGGCGGCATAGCGTAAATGGGGCCGGCGTAAGTGCGCCAAATTCAAATGAGGATGGTGGGGGCGTGTTTTATGTTAATGTTTGGTGACCTGACGTGATTGACGTTTTTAACGAACGGTGCATGGGCCGTCCGTGTACACATCCCAGTGTGCATTGCTCCAAAGTACGCCGCAAGGACGTATTGGTTTCGACGTGAACGTAAATTACGTCCAGCCCCATTCACGGACGACTTACGCAAACAACGTAAAATTTTCAAATTTTGACGCCGGAATGACGGCCATACTTAACATTGGCTACACCACCTAGGGGGGCAGCTTTATCTTTACGCGGCGTATCTCTTACGGAAACGGCGTATCTTTACTTCGACGGGCGCACATACGTTCGTGAATCAGCGTATCTAGGCATTTACATATTCTATGCCGAACTCAACGGAAGCGCCACCTAGCGGCCAGCTGAAAAATTGCACCCTAAGATACGACGGAGCAGGCTGACGTATCTTAGCTAGGGTTAGGTGTATCTCAGTTTGAGCATACACTAGGGCCCCGTACACACAATAGAATCCATCCGCTGAAAAATCTCAGCGGATCGGTTTCAGCGGATAGATTCTATGGTGTTGAACTTTAGAACCCCGTTAAAGTCTATGGGACTCGAACATTTGAAATCTAAAGTGTTAATTTTAAAGGCTAATATGCAAGTTATTGTCCTAAAAAGTGTTTGGGGACCCGGGTCCTGTCCCAGGAAACATGTATCAATGCAAAAAAAAGTTTTAAAAACGACCTATTGGACAATTCAGCAATTTTATAAATGAGTGATTATGAATATATATGGCCTAATGTTTGATGGATTTGTTCCCATGTGGTTTTAACACATCATAATATTTGTAAGATTTATATTTTATATAATTTTTATGTTTGTCTTTTTCATACCAATAAAGTCCGACATACAAGGTTCTTTTCTGAAATTTTATATATATTGGGTGTGGTACATTTTATAAAAGCCAAATCTTCCTCTTTTTTTAACTATAAAAAAATGTTGAATGAATGTGACCGGCGTTCACCCAGCTGTGATGAATATTGGATGTATTTTATTTCATACTCTGATTTCCTTGGCTCCATCTAATGACCATAAGTATTGTGCTATTTGTAATAATGGAGGTATGTCAGGAAAAATACCCCATTATGGTCACTAGATGGAGCTGATGATCATAGAAAATCACTTTGTTACAATATGGCCGGAATATGTAATGGCTGGATGAGTGATTGTCACATTCATCCCATGAATTCTCTATAAGTAGACCCCTTAGTTCCTCTATCAGACATGTCTTCATACAGATAACTGAGGTCATCCTCATACACTGGTGAGTACAGAACACACCGAAGGATAGAAGATAATCAAAGCAACAATATTAAACCAACCATTGGTTTAATCTTGAAAATGTGCATTTGGCCATTAGATGGCGCCAAGTATCATAGAAGTTATCTCCATCTAATGAACAAATGTAACATTGTTTATTTTCAATCGATGGAAAACTTTCATCCAGCTCAGCAGATCTCTTCATTCCTTCAATCCCCTCATTCACACAGAAGGAATGTCCATGCATTGTCACCGGGGAGATTGCTCTGTACAATTATTTAGGACTAGACCCCTAAATGTCAGGAGACGTTTATATAAAGATGGGAAGTATGGAGCAGATAAATGAATAGACCTCCTAGCAATGTTATTACCAGGCTGCAGCTAGGGGGAGCTCTAATGATTAGAGTGTGACCACAGCAGAGTGATCCCATCTAGCTCACATTAACCCTTTCACTGCCAGAGCTGGTTTTACATTATTTTTGCACACATGGGAAAATGCAGGTTTTGGGCCTGAAGATTAGATAAAACCCCCAAACATATATTTTCTGAAAGCAGAGGCCCTGGAGAATAAAATGGTGGTGATTGTTAAGGTGTTCCTCGTACACAAATGTCACCTTCATATCCGGGTTTATTTTCTCCTTTTCCCCCATTTTCTATGGTGTGATCTTTTCTACAATACTTTGTTATACATAAAATATAGGGAAAAATAGTGTAATAACCACAACAACACCTATCCATTCACATTGGCGCCATGATGAAAATATACAAACAGTAAAAAAAAGTGAAAAGATGTGCAAACATCACATTCCAAACATTCCTCAAACAAAGTCCATTAATAAGTGTGAAGAAGAAATCGCTCCACTCCCTTATATATACACCACTTAGTGCTCGTGTCACCCCTCCCCCCTCTGGGCACCACTCACCGGAACTATATGCCCCCCACTTTCATGGGTGGGAATACACACACATTATAAACAATTTTAAGGTAAAATATAAAAGATGAGGTTGTGATGAGTAAATAGATACCAAACATGTCAAGTAATAAAATTGTGTGTGCCGGTGACATGGCAAAATACTACAGTACCTAAACATCTCCATAGGAGGTGCTTTCCTGCTCATCAGTTTAGAGAGAAGTGTGATCTCTGGTGGTAGAATTATTCCTCTCACTCCGACATTCGTGGTGATCCCTCACATGTGTGGCACAATCACACTTTACATACACATATACACAGTATGGGGGCGTTTTTGTAGGTATGTGCAGAGCAATGGGGGTTACTTTTCATTTTTTATTATACATTTTATCATCATTTTTATTTTACTTGTTTTTTATTTATTTAGGTGTATTGCTATCACAAGTGGATAACAAACTTCCATGTGATATCATTGGGAAGCTGACATGTCCTCTTTATGAGACATGGGGGGTGTATTAGACCTCCAATGTCTCCTCTACCCTCCATTGCACAGCTGGAGCTCAGTTAGATTCTTTCTTGGCGGTTTCATCTGGGGAATGATGGTTTAGAAATGGGGACCACTCAGAGTTGAGGACTGCTGGCTTCATTCAGTGCAGAGGAGATCGGGGGATGGACGGTCACCAGTCCCCTCCCTCTTGGTCTCCTGAAGCCGCTGGATGTGGTCTTGGGGTACCAGGATGAGAGGGAGGGCCCAGGAACCACATTGGAGGATCATGGTGGGGGGACCAGGCTGCCTGCAGTGCAAATAGGATCTGCCGGCTATACAGTCCCCCCGGATCATTCTTATGTCGCGTACAGACGGACATTCCGACAACAAATGTTCGATGGGAGATTGTTGTCGGAAATTCCGACCGTGTGTAGGCTCCATTGGACATTTTAGAGCTTGTTCTCAAATTTTCCGACAACAAAATCCGTTCTCGGAAATTCCGATCGTGTGTGGACAATTCCGACCCACAAAATTCCTGAATCAAGACGGAAGCGCTCGGTCTGGTAAAACTAGTGTTCGTAATGGAGATAGCAGATTTGTCACGCTGTAACGGACTGAAAAGCACGAGGCTGAAATGCGTGAATCGTCTCTCACCAAACTTCTACTAACACGACTGGTATTGAACTTCCCTTTAATAGTGCCGTTGTACGTCACCGCGTTCTCGGCGTTCGGAATTTCCAACATTTGTGCGATCGTGTGTATGTAAGACAAGTTTGAGCCAACATCTGTTGGAAAAAAGTCCACGGTTTTGTTGTCGGAATGTCCGATCGTCTGTATGCGGCATAACTGTGCAGCTGGGAGCCGGCTGAAGAAAACAAGCACTGCTACTGCCGCCATCAGCTTGTGATTAACCCTTCACTCTCTGGGTGTACTATGTACCTCCAAAGAGCTGAGCTGGTTAAATAACATGTCTGGGGGGTCCTAATCCTGGGGTGGTTTACTAATCTTGGGGGTCCTAATCCTGGGGGGTCCTAATCCTGGGGTGGTGTACTAATCCTGGGGTGTCCTAATCCTGGGGTGGTGTACTAATCTTGGGGGTCCTAATCCTGGGGGGTCCTAATCCTGGGGTGGTGTACTAATCCTGGGGTGTCCTAATCCTGGGGTGGTGTACTAATCCTGGGGTGTCCTAATCCTGGGGTGGTGTACTAATCTTGGGGTGGTGTACTAATCCTGCCTGTGAAGGGACATCTCTGTGATGCATAGAAAGTGCTGCAGCTGTACTGACAACTACAAAAGAAAAAGTGTTTTAAATTTTACCAAAACAGCACACTGACCCCCTGAGGTTCTTCTATGTATTTGGGGGACCTTTGGATGGTGTGTGTGCTATTTCAAAAAAAGAAGCCGGCAATGAAATGTCCACAGACTGTGGAAACTTCACATTGGACCTCATGCAACTTGGATTCTGTGCCTCTCCACTCCTCCATGCAAAATTTTCCACACCCCGTGATGATTTGGGGAGCCGTGTCATCTGCTGGTGTTGGATCTCTGTGTTTTATCAAGTCCAAAGTCAGCGCAGCCCTCAACCAGGAAATTCTAGAGCCCTTAATGCTTCCCTCTGCTGACCAGCTTTATAGAGATGCTGATTTCATTTTCCAGCAGGACTTGGCACCTCCCACACTGCCAAAACTACCAATACCTGGTCACATGATCATGGTATCACTGTGCTTGATTGGCCAGCAAACTTACCTGACTTAAACCCCATAGAGAATCTGTGGGGTATTGTCAAGAGGAAGATGAGAGACACCAGACCCAACAATGCAGACGAGGTGAAGGCCGCTATCAAAGCAACCTGGACTTCCATAACACCTCAGCAGTGCCACAGGCTGATCTCCTCCATGCCACGCTGCATTCCACCCTTTCTCACCCAGGGGTCCTACAAAGGGTTCTAAGAAAACTGGGGTTGGGACTTTAAATGAGGCGTATGAAAAACACACACCTCCATCCCTATTTTTTTTTTTTTTTTTCTTTCACTTCAGACTCCACCCCATAGAGTGCGGATATATGCTCATGTTCTACGTACCAGCCCATTGCATCTCTAATTTGGTTTTGCATCATTAGTGTCGCTTTTCTTTATAAGGGTTTCTCTTTTTTTTTTTTTAATTAATATATTGTTTATTTATTTACTTGTTTCCTTTTTATTTATTTATTTATTTATTTTTTTTATTATTATACATATGCTATTGTAACATGCGCATATACAATAAACCCATATAAACCCATATATGTCCCTCTTGCAAAAGAGCACATAAAAATACCCAAAGGTTGGCCATTTCAAATTTTTACCCCCCCTTGCCTCTACCCTCCCCCCCCCCTCCCCTGTCTCACCTTAGACATTTTCTTCAGACCTGTAGATCTTTCTAATATTTTTCTAGAAGAGCGTTTAAAATTCTTCCCTTAGCTTTTGTGCGTAGCTCCACGTTTTCTTGAAGATCCTCCAGTTTTCCCATTTTGTGCTTAATAAAATATTATTGCCCTCTAAACCCTCTTTCAGTTCTTCCATTTTGTATGTTTCTTCGACTGCGTCGATCCATTCCCAAATCAGAGGGGGGTCTGGGTCTTGCCACCTTCTAGGGATTAATCTCTTGGCGGCGTTTAGGAGGTGCGGTATCAGTGATTCCCTATACCTTTTTATACCTTCTTCTCCCCCATGAAATAAAACAACCCATGGGTCCATCTTTATCTTTTCCTTTGTGATCTCCTCAACGCATCCCAATATTTTTTCCCAGTACTCTTTTATCTTAGGGCATCCCCACCAAAGGTGTGCCATATTTCCTAGTGTACTACACCCCCTCCAGCAGTTCCCTGTCTGCCCCTCTTTAAATTGTTTTAATTTATCCGGCGTCATATACCAACCGGAAATGCATTTAAAGCACATTTCCGCCGTGCGGCTATCCACCGCGGAGGAGTGGGTCAGAGTCAACATTCTCTCTATTTTAGTCCTATCCCGCTTTGTGCCCAATTCCCTTTCCCATTTTTCAATGAATGGGGGTATACCCGGCTCCCCCATCTTCATTAGGATCCTATAAAGTTTTGAAACAATACCTTTGGATCTTTCCGTGGTGCAGATTTTTTCCAGGTCTGACAACTGGTCTCCTGACCTCAAAGGGTGGGGGAGACCTTGGATAAAATGGTTAAGCTGCTGATACCTCCACTCATTGATTTCCATTAAATTTTTATTAAGTTTTAACTCCTGCAGTGTTCTAATGTGACCCTCACTCATTATGTCTCTTAATTGTGCCGTGTCTTTTTTAATCCAATGCCCCCCTACTTGTATCTTACCCGGTGCAAAAAAATTGTTGTTTTTCAGTGCTATGAGAGGTGAGTTATATTCTTTCTCAATTTTTTTATATACTATATCCCATGTTTTCAGTGCCTTTTTTGTTATCTCGTGTAGGTTTATATCCAGTGTCCTAAATTTGGGGGGGGTTCCAAATTATCTTATCTAACCTTGCCTGTGATAATTCATTTTCTAAACTTACCCATCTTTTTTCTTTATTGAGTCTGGCCCACTCCACCACCCTTGTCAATATAACCGCATCGTAATAACTCTTAACATCCGGAACGGCGAGTCCTCCCTTTTTTTTTGGTTGCATTAATGTTTGAGAAGATATCCTATGTTTCTTATTCTTCCATATAAGGTTCATAATTAATTTATTAAGGGCTGAGAGTAGAGTTCTCGGAAGGGCTATGGGGATCATCTGGAATTTATATAGGACCTTTGGCATAATGACCATTTTGCAATAATTAATTCGTCCTATCCAAGATATTGCTCTATTTTCCACCCTTTTTGTCTCTTTCTTAATTTCGTTTAGCAATGGGATAAAATTTATCTCGTACATTTTTTTAATTGATTTGGCTAACATAATCCCGAGGTATTTAAGTTCACTGACCCAGTCGAAACGATGGTTTTTTTTCAGGGATTTTTCTTCTATCTTACTAACATTTATGCTCATGATCTTCGTTTTGGTGATATTTAATTTAAAATTAGAAATTTCTCCATATTCGTAGCAAAGGCTTAATAAGTTTGGAATTGATGTTTTGGGTTCAGTTAAATAGAAGAGGACGTCGTCTGCAAAAGCTGCAAGTTTGTGTTCCTCCTCTCCTATTTTGATCCCTTTTATTTTTTGGCTATTGCGAATCTTGGCTAGCAGGGGTTCCATTGACAACACAAACAGCAGTGGGGACAATGGGCACCCCTGCCGTGTTCCATTTTTCATTTGGAATGTTTGCGAGAAGCTGCCGTTTATTTTGATTTTGGCCATAGGGGACTGATACAGGGCAGCCACCCAATTCATCATCCCCTGGCCAAACCCCATTTCCTTTAAAGTAGAGAGCATGAGTCCCCAGTCTACCCTGTCGAACGCTTTTTCTGCGTCTATTGACAGGAGTAGACCTGGGGACCCCATTGTCCTCATTTTCCGGATAATCAAAAGTGTTCTGACGCCATTGTCTCTCCCCTCTCGCCCCTGGATGAACCCCGTCTGGTCTGGATGCACCAATTTATTCATTTCCTGCTTAACTCTCCCGGCCAAGATCCTTGCGAACAGTTTTATATCCGTGTTTAGCAAGGATATTGGCCGGTACCCCGGGCATCCTTTCAGGTCTTTGCCTTCCTTCGGAATGACAGTGATAATTGCTTCTGAGGCCTCCTTACTTAATTTGTACCCCTTCCCAAGGCCGTTGAAGTACTTACATAGCCTTGGTAGTAGTATCTCTTTACATTTTTTGTAGTACATTACTGTAAAGCCATCTGGGCCTGGGCTTTTACCTGAGGCTGAGTTTGTTAATGCTAACTTAATTTCATTCTCGGTGATTGGCCTGTCCATCCCCTCTGCGTCGAATTGACTAATTTTTGGGAGTCTTGCCTCTTTTAAAAAGGTTGTGATCTTGTTTTCTTTTTCTCCTATCTGCCAAATCTTTTGTTCAACTGAGTATAATTTTTCATAGTATGATCTAAAAGTTTCGGCGATTTCTTTTGTTGTATGGGCAACCTCTCCTTTATCATTTTTAATTTTGTCAATATAATTTCTTGATTTTTTTTTTTTCACCAACCGAGCCAGATGTTTGCTTGTTTTATTTCCCCACCTATATCTTTCCCCTGCTATTAAGTTGAATTCTTTTCTTGTATCCTGATCCATGAGATCTTTAAGTTGATTTCGTTTGTTAACTAGGGTTAGGTATACGTCTCGTTGTTTACTTTCTTTTTTGTGTATTTGTTCTAGGTTGTAAATCTCGTCTATTAATTTAACTTTTTTGCTGATCGCTTCCTTTTTTCTCCTTGCCCCTTCGGAGATCAGAACCCCTCTTATTACTGCCTTATGGGCATCCCATAGGGTAGCCGCCGAGATTTCCTCCGTTTCATTGATCTTAAAATATTCTTCTAGTTCTTTTTTGACCCTTGTTAAGCTTCTCTCCTCAATCAGTAGTTCCTCATTTAATCTCCAGCTTTGATAGGGCCTTTGATTGCCCGAGATTTTTATAGAAATACTAATGGGCGCGTGGTCAGAGATCGTCATGGGCTCTATTCTTGTCTCAACCACACCCTCCAGCATTCTGTGATCAACAAAGATGTGGTCGATCCGAGAATAGCTACCATGCACCTGGGAGTAAAAAGTATAATCTCGTTGACAAGGGTTAAAAATCCTCCATGTATCCACTAACTGACTTCTGTATAAGCTAGCTTTGGCCTTTCTTAATTGTGTGTCCTGAGTTTCTAATGTCCGGTGTGATTTATCCACTTTCGGATCCATACAGAAGTTTAGGTCTCCTCCTAGTATTATCTTTCCCCTGCTGAAGTCTTTTAATTTCCCCAAAATTCCCACAATGTATTTCATTGGGGAAGTGTTAGGTGCGTATACGTTTACAAGGGTATAGTCTTCCTCCTCCAGTTTTCCTCTCAGGAAGAGGAATCTCCCTTCTGGGTCAGTTAGTCTATCTGTAAGCACAAACCTTGTACCCTTGGCTACCCCAATTGCGACCCCTCTAGCCCTCTTGGAGATGGTATCTCCGTAATACCAAGTGGGAAAGTCTGGCTAGTACATCCTAACGTTTGATCCTATTGTCAGATGGGTCTCTTGTAGGAATGCGATATCTGCCCTATAATATTTCAGTTCCTTCAAAACCTTATGTCTCTTGTATGGGCTATTCAGTCCCTTAACATTGTATGATAGACATTTAATTACTGGCATCCTCGTTTTCCTAGTTTTTTAATCCTCGACTAGATCTACAATTTTCCTTTCTATGGTACACGCTTACATCTAATTGTCCAGGTGAGACAGGGCATCTCCCCCCCCCCCTCCATCCCCCCCCACCCCCCTCCCCCCCCACTCCCCCCCTGCATCCCATCCCTCCCCTCCCCCCGACTAACCCCTCCCCCCCTCCCTCCCTCCCACCCCCCCTATCTGGCCTATTCAAGACCTCTGAACCATCTTCCATGTCATGGTTCAGGTCGTTCTGGGTGGGGTCTGAGACCGCCTCCCCCCCTCCAGTTTTCTACCCAGGAGGGGGGGGAAGAGGACACGGCCCCGGTCCGTGATCGAAGGAAATACCAGACCGGGGGCGTCGATTTGTGCCCTAAAAAAGGGAAAGATGCAACTGGGGGTAGAGCTAAGGAAAGAAGGAGGAGGGGGTGGAGTTTCTGTTCTCCCCCCCTCTCCCTCCCACCTCCGCCTCCCCCCCTACCCCCAGCCTGGCAAGTCAGGGACCTGAATATCCAATTTCCTACAGAATTCGTTTAAGTCCTCGGGAAATCTTAGTGTCGCAGATCTCCCCTCTTTTGTTCCAATTAGACAGGCAGGGAAACCCCAATTATACTTAATATTCATGTCTATCATCTGTTTTAAGAGTGGTTTTAACAGCCATCTCCTTGCCAGAGTTTCTGGGGCCACATCAGTGAAAATCTGCAGCTCCGTCCCTTCAAACACTATCGGGGGTTGCCCCCTCAGCTTCTTCCAAATTGCCTCTTTGTCTTCATAAAATCGGAACCTTATTATGACATCTCTTGATCGCTCGGGGTTCACCCTTTTCGGGTTTCCTACTCGATGCACCCTTTCGATCCTAATTGGATTGTCTATTGTTCTTTCCAATAATGGATTAAATATCGTCTGTGTTATTATCCTGAGGTCCTCGCCCCTCTTCTCTGGTATAGACCTTATCCTTAAGTTTTGCCTCCGACTTCTATTTTCCTGATCCTCCAATTTGTAGAGAATATGCCTCTGTTGATGTTGAATCTGATCGATCTGGGCTTTTAGTGTAATTGATTCCCGTTCTTGTTTCTCTATTTGTTCCTCTGCTGTTTCTATTCTGGAGAGCATATGGCCAAAATCGGTCCTTAAGTTCTGTATTTCACTTTTTATCACATTTTCTAATCTTAACAGCATCTCTGCCATTTCTCCTTTTGTGGGGGATTGAGTGTCCGTGCTTCGTTCATCCATCCTGCTACTTTCCAGTACACTTCCAGTAGGCCCCTCCTCTCTTAGTTCTATAGATGTTTCTCTGGAATTGTCACTCTGGGGTTTCTTATTTTCAGCCTTTTTAACTTTATTCCCTTGTTGTTGCTTAATTGCACTCTGGGCTCCAAGCACCCGCGGGCTTTCCCCTCTGGTTACAAATGGCCTTATTGAGCTTGTTGCTATGGTGTTACTTGGGGTGATTGGGGGTCCTCCTTTTGTTGATCTACTCGTCATCCTGCTCATGTTAGTCTCCTTCTTTCTGATTCTCTTCCCCAGCTTGACCTCTTATTCCCCCAATTGATATACAGATCAATATAATGGGAGAGATCGAAATGAAGTACTAGACTGGGTTGGGCCGGAGGTTTGCTTTGTAGGGATTTGCTGCTCCAACTCTATCCTCTCCTCCTTTACCCCCTTTTTGACTCTTACCCTACTACTATTATCTCAGGTTTCAGCGGTTCTAACCGTTTGAACAACGCTGACCAACACTTATCAGTGTACCAGTGTCCAAATATTTATGTACACAGAGAGCAGGATAAGCGAGAGGGGATAAGAGGGTCACCTTCCAATCCTTTGTTTATGGGGTTTGTAGGAGGAGACAGAATTTGATCCCCAAATCTCCCCAAAGTTCTTTCTCCTTTTTATCCCCCACTCCCTTCTATTTTTAGTCCAGGAGAGGCGTATAGACCATCAGTTCTTCAGGTCGTCTGAGTGTCTAGGATTTTTAAAAAACCCGGGACTAGAGATGCTCCCGGGATAGACGTGATCAGTGACCCCTTTTCAGAACCAAAGGGTACCGAGGGACTCCCTAAGTATATGGTCTCATCGATAAAGAGGAGCAAATGGAGTATTGATTCCAGTGACCCCGCTTTCAAATTGCACCGATCGTATCCTACATTTGTGGGTCCTCTTCGCTCGTATCCATGTTTTATATGAATTTTCCTAGTTTTTAGCCAAGGATCCCTATGTAATATATCCAGAGGGTTTATTCATCCTCAGTCTTTTTTGTTTTGTGGAGTATCGTTGTTTCTCCTGTATTTCCCCCTTATTTCTCTCCTTCTTCTCCTCTCTCCCCTCTCCTCGCCCCCTCCCCTGTTATATGCTTGTCCACGTTTTTTTTCCTTCTTTTTTTTTTCCTTCCCCCCTAAAGTTCTTCCTAGTCAGTTACAGCCAATGGTGATTGTATCTGCAAGGGGTATGGATGAACAAAGTTCCTTTATTTACCAATCAGTTCTAGGGCTTTGGATAGGGGGAGAGGGAGGGGGCAACATCAGGGATCTTTCCCTTTTCCTACTGTTTAAACGCCCAGAGAGACTAGGGGACTCCCCAAAAAAAAGAGATGAAGAGGAGTCAAAACCAGGGGTGCCTAGAAATTCCCCAAGAAGAATGGGGCATATAAATTTCCCCGCAAGCAAAAAAAAGAAAAAAAAAAAAAAAAAAATTTCTCTTCTTTTTTACAAATGGGCAAACTTCTAGGGGGACATGTAGGTAAGATTTTGAGTTCAAAATGTATGTGCCGATTTTACCAATTTTAGATACTTCACATGTGCTATAAATAGTCCCTGCCCAGTCAAGTAGAATATGAAAAGTCTGTAGCAATCCGTTTATCCATGGTGACACATCTTAACCCTCCTTCTATACAAATTCATTTAGCGTGGACAGCTGGTTATCTCAAGGTTCTCATTTGCCTCCCTTATTGATCTTCCATTCTCCAGTGTTTCAATTGTGTTGCATTGTTCTGTAACCATATCATATATTTCAGCTCTGATTTAATCCCACATAGCAAAATACATCTCTTTTCTCTATAAACCTGCATTTACTTGCTGTTTCTAATCGCTGATTTCAAACAGTCTGATTCAACTTCAACAAAATTAAGTCCCAGATTCGAATATACCTCTAGGTCTGGATCCGCTGAGAGGAGGGGTGTAGATGATATCTGCCTGGGCTCTGCGTGCACGCTGGCTCAGTACACTCACTCACCCCAACGCGGGCCAGCGTCCCAGCCGAAGCCGGTATAGTCAGCGGGGTCCGTCCCTCCTCTACTCACCCCGCGTCCTGTGTCCGTTTCTCCGGTGCTGCGGCGCGGCGCGACACCTCACCGCCCGCAGCCCTTAGCACCACAGGAAGCGATTTGGTCCGATGGTCCAATGGAAAGCCGCTGAGCATCACGTGCCACGAACGGAGCTGCCGTCTCCCCTTCTCATTCGGCGCGGTCCGTCCTTCCTCTCAGCAGTCCCATAGCTCTTCACTCCCCCACCCGAGAGCGCATCGCGTCGTCACGTCACGTCCTCACGTGGGCGCGCATCCCCGGCCTCCATCCCTATTGAATACAAAAAAAGGTTTTTTTTTTTGGGACTTTAAATGAGATGCGTTTTTAAACAAACAGTAGTATAAGTAAAATAGTAAACGTTTATAACCAGGCTCATACATACCACCCAAACAGCAAGCCAAATTCAATTGTCTAACTGTATATGTTAAAAGCAGAGATTGGTTGCACGCATTTGCAAGTACATGAGTAAGCTGCAGAGCCAGCGACAAGGCTCTCTGCGATCTGCAGTCCTAACTAAACTTTTGAAGTCTCCTCAATGGAGGCATGTAAAGACTAATGGGTAGATGGAGGACAGGTGACTAGGGGTGTGTCCCCGCCTCCACCTATGCTTGGTATTGTGGTGAAGAGCACTGGAAAAAAACGCATAATAGTATAAGGGTATCAGCAAAACGCATCTCCATCCCTATATGGTACAAAGAAAACTGGGGTTGGGACTTTAAATGAGGCGTATGAAAAATACACGCCTCCATCCCTATTGAATACAAAAAAAGGGGGGTTTTTTGGGGTTCTAGGGGTTCCCTGAGAAATGAACAATTTCTGTCTCTCAGTATTAACTGACATCAATGATCTGTAAGGGAGAAGTCTTTACACTGATGATGATGATGTAAGAATTTCCCCTACCGCTGACCACTGATATAAGGGGGCTCTTCTCCCATTGGTCACCAATGTAAGAAACCACTACACTGATATATAAGGGGGGCTCTTCTCCCATTGGTCACCAATGTAAGAAACCACTACACTGATATATAAGGGGGGCTCTTCTCCCATTGGTCACCAATGTAAGAAACCACTACACTGATATATAAGGGGGGCTCTTCTCCCATTGGTCACCAATGTAAGAAACCACTACACTGATATATAAGGGGGCTCTTCTCCCATTGGTCACCAATGTAAGAAACCACTACACTGATATATAAGGGGGGCTCTTCTCCCATTGGTCACCAATGTAAGAAACCACTACACTGATATATAAGGGGGGCTCTTCTCCCATTGGTCACCAATGTAAGAAACCACTACACTGATATATAAGGGGGCTCTTCTCCCATTGGTCACCAATGTAAGAAACCACTACACTGATATATAAGGGGGGCTCTTCTCCCATTGGTCACCAATGTAAGAAACCACTACACTGATATATAAGGGGGCTCTTCTCCCATTGGTCACCAATGTAAGAAACCACTACACTGATATAAGGGGGCTCTTCTCTTATTGGTCAACAATGTAAGAAACTACTACACTGATATAAGGGGGCTCTTCTCTTATTGGTCACCAATGGAAGAAACCACTAAACTGATATAAGAGGGCTCTTCTCCCATTGGTCACCAATGTAAGAAACCACCAAACTGATATAAGGGGGCTCTTCTCCCATTGGTCACCAATGGAAGGGACCACTACAATGACAACTGATATGGGCTCCTTCTTCAACTGGTCACCAATAAAAAAGGCCACTACACTGACCACTAGAGATGAGCTCCAGGTTTGGACTGAACCCAGATTCAGAATTTAGCTTGTTTGGGGGTTTGGTAAACAACTGAAAAAAATAAGTGTTCAGCTCAGTGAACCTCCAACTGCAGTAACACTATTGCTCTGAAATATAGCAGCTCAGGCTGGTTGTTTGGGGGTTAGCAACTATCCAACTTTAAAGTTGTGTCCCAACAACCGATGACATGTCCCGCCCAGCCCATTCAGATGTCACCTGGAGATTAGTGCAATTGTTCCACACCCACAATTTACTGCAGAGCACCATCTATTTATTCTCCTGGGTACCAAACAGTGGCGGTTCGTCCATAGAGGGCGCTGGAGCGCCGCCCCCTCTGGCTCTCACTGCCACTGAGTGAAATAACATAGATTCATGCATTGCACGAATCTATGTTATTTTCGCCGCTGCCACTGTTATTCAGATGGTCGGCGCTCAATGTCCGGCCATCTGAATAACGCCAGCTGGTTGGCTGTAGGGAAATGTCTATCAAAGCCAACGGCTCTGATAGGCTTTCCCAATACAGCCCCCGGGTCCCGGAATCTTATTCTCAGAGCGCACAGACTGTACGCCCCTTGAATAAGATGACAGGCGCCTCAGCCAATCAGGTTGGCCGGTTCTGGCTACCTGTAACCTGATTGGCTGAGACGCCTGTCAGTCATCGAGGGCGGGAGAAGACATCGTGGGACGCGGATGCCTGGCTCCAGTAAAGGTAAGTGCCGGGCGGGGGGGGGAGGAAGAACGCAATTTACAGGGCACACGGCACAGTGGGGACAATTGGCACAGCGGCGACCATTAAAGGGCACAGTGGCTGCGTTTAATGGCATGGCACAGTGGTGACAATGGATGGCACAGTGGCTGCGTTTAATGGCATGGCACAGTGGTGACAATGGATGGCACAGTGGCTGCATTTAATGGCATGGCACAGTGGTGACAATGGATGGCACAGTGGTGACAATGGATGGCACAGTGGCTGCGTTTAATGGCATGGCACAGTGGTGACAATGTATGGCACAGGGGCTGCGTTTAATGGCATGGCACAGTGGTGACAATGGATGGCACAGTGGCTGCGTTTAATGGCATGGCACAGTGGTGACAATGGATGGCACAGTGACTGCGTTTAATGGCATGGCACAGTGGTGACAATGTATGGCACAGGGGCTGCGTTTAATGGCATGGCACAGTGGTGACAATGTATGGCACAGTGGCTGCGTTTAATGGCATGGCACAGTGGTGACAATGGATGGCACAGTGACTGCGTTTAATGGCATGGCACAGTGGTGACAATGTATGGCACAGTGGCTGCGTTTAATGGCATGGCACAGTGGTGACAATGGATGGCACAGTGGTGACAATGGATGGCACAGTGGCTGCGTTTAATGGCATGGCACAGTGGTGACAATGTATGGCACAGTGGCTGCGTTTAATGGCATGGCACAGTGGTGACAATGGATGGCACAGTGACTGCGTTTAATGGCATGGCACAGTGGTGACAATGGATGGCACAGTGACTGCGTTTAATGGCATGGCACAGTGGTGCGAATTGATGGCACAGTGACTGCATTTGATGGCATGGCACAGTGACTGCGTTTAATGGCATGGCACAGTGGTGCGAATTGATGGCACAGTGGCTGCATTTGATGGCATGTAACAGTGGCTGCGTTTGGGCACAGTGAGACTGCAATTTTTTTTTCCTTTGCGCCCCCCCAAAAATTTTGAGCACCAGCCGCCACTGGTACCAAAGACTACCCCCCAAGGAAAATAAATAACTTTGGCCCTGTACTGTACTGCTTAGAGCACATTGGAGGGCTCCTCTAGATCTGACAGTTAGACCCCTTTCACACTGAGCCACCCATAGCGTTGTCGATAAAACTCCACTATTTTTACCGCCAACGCTATGGGCAGATTTGCGGCGCATTTCGGCCACTAGCGGGCATTTTTAACCCCCACTAGAGGGCGAGAAAGGGTTAAAACCACCCGCAATGCGCTGCTGCAGCAGTATAGCCGTGCTGTCCCATTGATTTCAATGGGCAGGAGCGGTAAACACACCACTCCAAAGATGCGGCTGGCAGGACTTTTTTTACTGTCCTGCTGGCGCAACGCTTCAGTGTGAAAGCCCAGAGACAATGGAGCAGCTGTTTATGGGGAAAATTGCAGGTGCTATTTTTAACGCTATAGTGCCTGCAATACACCCTCAGTGTGAAAGGGGTCTAAAGCTGTGAGTGAGGCCAGAAATCTGCTTCCTGATTGGACACGATATGGATCCTTCCTCATCTCATTCCTGGTTAAGGAAATCTATGATATTACCAGACTGGTATCAGAGTATCGGCAAACATTCGGATTGAATGAATGAATGAAAAACGTATATAGCGCGGCACATGCAAACTAAATCGCCTCTGGGCGCTGGTTGTTCCTGTCTCCTTTGATATCAAAAGAGATGCGTCTTGATCTTTCTCCTGAATGCTAAGTGGTTTTCCTCCAACCGAATGCTGGTTGGTAAAGCGTTCCATAGTCTGGGACCTTGGACCGCGAATCTTCTTTCTCCTTTGGACTTGTAATTGGTTTTCGGTATCTGAAGCAGATTTTGGTTGGTGGATCGCAGAACGCGATTGGGATTATGAGCTTTTATTTTTTCGTATAGATAATGGGGAGCGTTCCCATGGATACATCTATGTGTTAGACAGAGTGCTTTAAAAGCAATTCTGTCTTTTACTGGCAACCAATGAAGGGTTCTCAGTGAAGGTGAGATTGATTCCCATGTTTTTTTCCCAGTCACAAGTCTAGCGGCCGTATTTTGAACGACTTGCAGACGAGCGATTTGGTACTTTGGGAGTCCGAGATAAAGGGGCGTTTGCATAATCCAATCTGGAGTTTACAATCGCTCCCACCACGGCCGCTAGGTCTTCTTTGGGAATAAAAGGAGTAGGTTTGCGAAGTAGGCGCAGCAGATGGTGAGATCCGCTGACTACTGACCCTATTTGTGCGTCAAATGTCATGTGAGAGTCAAAGCTGACCCCAAGACTTTTGACTTTGGCGCTAGGGGTGATGATTTTGCCCAGAATGGGCGGCGGTATCCAAGTTGTAGTAGGTTGATTCATACACTTGGCGTGAAACAGGAGAAGTTCTGTTTTCTCTCCGTTGAGTTTAAGATAACTCTTTGTCATCCAGTCCTCTATCAAAGAGAGGCATGTCTCTAGATTGAGATGGTGATCCTTTTTGTTGCAAATGCGGAAATACAGTTGCGTGTTGTCTGCATAAGAGTGATACAGTAGTTTTTGGCTACTAATGATTTCAAAAAGAGGGCGAAGATAGATGTTAAACAGCACTGGCGACAGAGGCGATCCTTGGGGGACTCCGTACGATACCGTGCGTTTCTCAGAGGTGAAAGGTCCCAATTTCACTATTTGTGATCGGTTTTCCAAAAAAGAGGAGAACCAAGATAAATCACCTTCTACGACTCTGGCTACTTCAGCTAGCCGAGTTAGTAACAGTTTGTGGTCTACCGTGTCGAAGGCTGCGCTTAAGTCCAACAGAACCAGAAGACAAGATTCTCCTTCGTCTGTGGCCTCGAGAGTGTCGTCCCATATTTTGAGCAATGCTGTTTCCGTCCCGTAACCGGGACGGAAACCCGATTGAAATGGATCAAGTAGATTATGGGTATCTAGATGCTGTTGCAGCTGTTGTACCACTGCTTTTTCCATTACCTTGGAGAGAACGTTTAGGCCTGTTATGGGACGGCGGTGAAGTGGGTCCTTGGGGTCTAGGGTCGGTTTCTTCAAGATGGGTTGGATTATGCCTTCTTTCAACTGGGAGGGCACTGAGCCTTCCTTGAAAGACTGGTTTATGAGCTGCATGATAGGAGGTGCCAGGATGTCGGCACATTCCATCAGCAGTTTGGTGGGGATGATATCAGTTGGCGCTGTGCTGTTTCGCAGAGAACTGATGATATTTTTAGTGGCATCGATGGAGATGGGTTCTAGAGTGAACTTTCCTGATTGTGTAGAATTTCTATGGGTATTATGTGAATGATTGCGGGGGGGGGGGGGGGGTTTCGGGGGCTATTGTTCTGCTGAATGCTTTCCCAGATTCCCTCAATTTTATTAATGAAGTAATCCGACAATTCATTGCAAAACTCCTGGGTATCTGAATTGGGGGGTTCAAGACAGACGGGATTCATGGTCTGAGTGACCATCTTGAAGAGTTCACGGGGCGGTTTAGGGCGCTATTGATAACCTTGGAAAAATTGTTTTTCTTGGCTATGAAGATTTCTTTGTGGTATTTTCTTGTTATTGCTTTGTAGATGGTGAGGTTTTCTTCTGAAGAGCTTCTTTTCCAGGCGGCTTCCGCCCTTCTGCGCTCTTGCTTCAGTAACGTCATCTGGTTGTTAAACCATCTGGAAGTGTTTTTCCGGATGCAGGTTTTACGTTTCGGCACTATTAAGTCGGCTGACTGTAATAGGGCTATGTTTATGGCGTCTATTGTTTCTAAGGCCGTTTGATGGGGTTGAATTGTTTTTGTTTTTTCCGTTAATGTGGTTTTGAAGAGTTCCGAATGGAGCTTCTTCTGGCATCTAGTCCAGTGCGTTGTCACTGGCTTTGATGTTTTTGTTAAGGGGGGGGATTTTGGAGATTATGAATTTAATTGCATGGTGATCTGTCCATGGCAACGGTTCATTTTCCAAAATGTTTATTTCCAGATCTTGTCTGAAAATAAGATCAAGCATGTGACCTGAAGTATGTGTGGGTCCACATACTAATTGCTGTAGCCCTAAACCTTCGAGGTGGTCAATGCAGGCATCGGCCACGGGGTCTTGTGAGGAATTGGCCCAAAGGTTGAAATCCCCGAGCAGCAAAAGGTGTTTGCTGTTTAGGGTATAAGTGGAGATGAACTCCGTCAATGATGAAGTAAGCTGCGATTTTGGGCCGGGTGGTCTATAGCAGAGAAGAATACGAACGGTCTGCTGGGAATTTTTTTGCAGATGCAGAGTAAGGGTTTCCATGAATGGAAGGGGGTTTTGAAGGACTGGTTTAGTGATCGCAAGGTGATTCTTGTAGATCGCCGCCAGGCCGACCTCCTCTTTGTCCTATTCTGTTTTCGGTTATGATACGATTAGATATTTTACAGACATGGCCAATGGTGGAAATTGTCAAACACCAAATTATGATGTTCAGGGAAACCTTCCCAAACCTACCTACAATGGTAGAATAATTTGTCAAAGAGACAAGCAGCACCCTTCTGGAACATTCTGGTGAAGACTAATGCCTTGTACACACAAAATTTCCGATGGAAAAAGTCAGACGGAATTCTTTCATCGGATATTCCGACCGTGTGTGTGCCCCATCAGACTTTTTTGCGTCGGAATTTAGTAATAGAACATGTTCTCTTTTTTTCAGACGGATAAATTTATATCGGAAATTCCGTTCGTCTGTAAGGAACTCCGACATAGAAAAAACACGCATGCTCAGAATTTAGTCGACGCATGCTCGGAAGCATTGAACTTCATTTTTCTCGGCTCCTCGTAGTGTTGTACGTCACCGTGTTCTTGACAGTCGGAATTTGGTGTGACAGTGTGTATGCAAGACAACTTGAACGGAATTCCTTCTGAAAAATCCGTCAGAGTTTATCCCGATGGAAAATCAGATCGTGTGTACAAGGTATTAGTGCGCTCTCAGACATCCTTACAGGGCAAGCTTTCCAAACTGACTCTATATGGATTCCATATACGCCTAATGTTTGTTGGGCTCCACTATCCCACCTATGGGCCTAGCATGGTGGGTGCCACTGGGTAGAAGAGAGAGAAGGACCAGAGAACATTCGATTGCTGATCCCCATAGCTAGAATGACCCTGGAAGTGATATGTATTAGATGACTTCCGGGTTCATTGCCATCATTTCTGACCGCTGTGGCCGGAGAAGCTGTGAATTATTATTACAGAATTTATATATAGCAACAGTTAGTGCAACACTTTTAAGTCCTGGGGGCGAGTATGAGAGGAGGTAACAAGGGAGCTAGGGAGCAGGAGGCGTTGGGAGGAGTGGAGAGGGTAATTTGGGTGAAATCTGCAGATGAGGTTGGTGATGTAGCTGGGGATGATACTGTGGATGGCTTTTTATGTTGTTGTTAGTGTAACGGAATCGCTTCCCACTCCGCTTGTGTTCTTCCATCATATACCACTTCCTCCAGTCTGAAGATAGATATCAGATATTATAGCCACATATTGCAACCAAGAACTAGGCAGGACTCGTTTGGCTGCAAAGCTGGAACATATTTATTTGAACAAACTAACAAAATATATACACCATAGGAGGACATCCCCCTCCTGATCATATTACCCTAACAATACAAACTGCACACAGGAATATAATTAGAACAACAGACATATACTATAAACATTTTGGTAATTAGCCACCTGGATGACCGAGAGGTTTCATTCCAGGTCAGACTTGCCGACTTCTACAATACTGAATACAGTGTACTGGGCAATACACATTATTACAAGTTCGGTTTGCTTAGCAGACAGACAAAAGGTGAGTTAATTATCACAAATAACAATGGGTGGAAGATCCCTAGGGGGCACACTAGACCTACTTGCAATAAACACATTATAGCAGGAAACCCCAGACAGGTGGCCTGCTGATGACATCAACATTTGTTATGAGTCCCATAGTGTGGAGCTGTCCTTTCTGGAAATGTGACATCTAGGCCCTTACCATGTACCCCGGCCTTAGAGACCCAGGATCTGTGTGTCTTGGGGAGACATGAACTTGAATCCAAAGTAACAAGACCACCCCACGCATCCCCTCACCTTCCAAAGAGTAGTGTTCCCATTAATGCCAGGGCCCATAGTCAGTGGGTAAGAGGCTTCCTCCCAGCCCTCTCCAAAAGCTCCTGTCCTGACTAGGTCTGTCACAATTAGTATTTCAAATTTTATACGGTGGGGGAGGGGAAGCCAGTGAAGGGATTGGCAGAGAGGAGCAGCAGTCATGGATTGGTTAGTGAGGTGTATTATTCTACAAGCAGCATTCATAATGGACTGAAGGGGGAATAGCCTGTGTAAAGGTCAGACAGTGAGGAGGGAGTTGTAGTAATCAAGGCGGGAAATAACCAAGGAGTGAATAGAAAGTTTTTAGGTGTCGTTAGTCAGGAAGAGGAGAATTCTGGAAATATTGTAGAGGTTAAGGCGGCAAGATGTAGCCAGTGATTGGATGTGGGGGCTGAAGGAGAGGTCAGAGTCTAGGATTACACCCAGCACCCTGGCAAGTGTGGCGGGACCAATGGTTGTGCTGTTGATCTTTATGGTAAACTCATAGGGAGGAGGAAATATTACAAGATCAGTCTTAGTAAGATTACGTTTGAGGAAAAGGTGTGACATCCACACTGATATGTAAGTTTGTGATATGTGAGGAGATTAAGGGGGAAAGAATAGAACATGATCTGCTCTCCATTATCTTCAGTGGAGGGCAGGAGAGACATGAGGGGTCTGATAAACTCCTGATGTCTCATTAAAGAGAACCTGTCACAACAAAATGCTATCATATTGGAGTTTATTGGTCCCTTAACCACTTAAGGACCGCCTAACGCCGAAATACGTCGGCAGAATGGCACAGCTGGGCACAATCACGTACCTGTACGTGATTGTTAAATGCCCAGCCGTGGGTCGCGGGCGCAAAGCTCCGTGATCGCGGGACACGCGAACCCGATCGCCACCGGAGTCCCGCGATGGGTCCCCGGAGCTGAAGAGCGGGGAGAGCTGTGTGTAAACACACCTTCTACATTCTTCACAGTGGCGCTGTCATTGATCGTCTGTTCTCTGATATAGGGAAAGGCGATCAATGACATCACACGTCCAGCCCCGCCCCCCTACAGTTAAAAAACACATATGAGGTCACACTTAACTACTAGGGGGCGCTGAAGGGGTTAACTCCCAAACTGCAATTTTCATTTTCACAGTAAACAATGCATTTTTAGCTGTGAAAATGACAATGGTCCCAAAAATGTGTCAAAATTGTACGATGTGTCCGCCATAATGTCGTAGTCATGAAAAAAATCGCTGATCGCCGCCATTAGTAGTAAAAAAAAAAATTAATAAAAATGCAATAAAACTATCCCCTATTTTGTAAACGCTATAAATTTTGCGCAAACCAATCGATAAACGCTTATTGCGATTTTTTTTACCAAAAATATGTAGAAGAACACCTATTGGCCTAAACTGAGGAAAAAAACGTTTTTTTTTTATATATTTTGGGGGGATATTTATTATAGAAAAAAGTAAAAAATATTGTCACTCTATTTTTGTTTATAGCGCAAAAAATAAAAACCGCAGAGGTGATCAAATACCACCAAAAGAAAGCTCTATTTGTGGGAAAAAAAGGACGCCAATTTTGTTTGGGAGCCACGTCACACGACCGAGCAATTGTCAGTTAAATCGACGCAGCGCCGAATCGCAAAAAAGGGGCCAGGTCCTTTACCTGCATTTTGGTCCGGGTCTTAAGTGGTTAAGTGATAGCAATAAAGTTATCTGAGAAAATTAAATTTACATCCAAGCACTTAAAAACCCCACTCCAAAACATTGAGTTCCTTCTTATTTACAAACATAAACAACATTTTGCCGGTGTCTATACCTCATCTTTTATATTTTATAAAAAAATGGGTAAAATATTGCAACTGTCCTCTAAAATTACACTTAATGTATTTCTTACTAAAATTTACACTTGAGCTGATATCATGTGACATAAAAAAATTTAACTACTGCCCCTTTATTCTACAGGGACTCTGTTTTCAGAAACTATATGTTTGGGGGTTCTAAACTAATCTTCAGGACAAAAATTTATGTGTTTAACATTCATTCAACTACTTTTTTTAAGGCCCCATACACGCTATTGTCTTCAGATTTACCAAAACTATATAATATAAGGTCAAACCCTAAGGCCGCGTACACACGATCGATAAAACCGATGAGAACGGTCTGATGGACCGTTTTTATCGGACCAAACCGATCGTGTGTGGGCGGCAACAGTTATTTATCCATCGGTTAAAAAAAGGGAACTTGTTTTAAATTTAACCGATGGATACCTAACCGATAAAAAAATGATCGTTTGTAGGCACGACCATCGGTTAAAAATCCATGCATGCTCAGAATCAAGTTGACGTATGCTTGGAAGCATTGAACTTCATTTTTTTCAGCACGTCATTGTGTTTTACGTCATCGCATTCTAACACGATCGTTTTTTTAACCGATGGTGTGTAGGCCCGACTGACCATCAGTCAGCTTCATCGGTTAACCGATGAAAACGGTCCATCAGACTGTTCTCATCGGTTTGACCGATCATGTGTACGCGGCCTAAGAGTTTCAATTTGTATGCAATCAGCCAGGCCCTTGCACTACATGGTATTGGTAAATCTGAAGACAAAAATCTAATAGTGTGGGGCCTTAGTGTTTGTGAAAGTTTTTTTTTTTTAGCAATTAATTTTTGTATTATTGTTTGCATATTAAGGGTACAAAAGAGAAAGAAAAACAGTACACCAATGTGCATGGCCTGACATATTAAATACACAACCATAAGCTCTATCCCACTAAAGTTAACAATGCCTGAGTAAGAACAGGGGAACGAATGACGGAGTGAGCAGAGCGTGACGTGTGTGGGCGGGCTATGCTGCTCGTTTGAGCTAACTAACTCTACGCTCCCGCCGATGGCCCTCTCTTTCACGGCCCTCCTTCTATCCATCTGACTGCTGTGGGTATCGAATCCTGCCTATACATGAAGGGGCTCCATTGCTCTGCGTGTAAAGACTGAGGACGCCCGTGCTTGTATCATTGACAGCGTATTGCTATCAGAGCTAGCATTGGAGTTTGTGATTGTGACTGTACCTGTGACCGTACCTCTGATTGGTCCTCCTGCCGTGTCCATCGCCAGAGGAAGTTGGAGTGCATACACAGCAGCCTACCATGCTGCCACTACAGGACTACTCCCCGTTGCAGCACCACTACGTTCCGAGCTGCTGCCGAGCCTGCCACAGTACAGCGTTTGTACAGGATCGGACGGTAAGGAGCAGCAGGGATCTGTTGGTGGGTGTTGAGAAGGGGGGACAGCACAGCTGATTGATAGCAGAGCTATCGGAGGATAATCTCTCTCCGTGAGAAAACTGTATCTGCATCCCACCGGATGAGATTTTGCATAGAGTTACTGAACTTTAGCATCCCCAGCACCCCGGATCTCTGCTCCTCCTGAATCTACTCCTGCACCTCTCTAGCTGACATTTGCGTGGAGAAGAGGTGAGGAGGGGAAGAAGGAGAAGAGAGAGGGAAAAGGCAAGAAGAAATCTCTAGCTCTGCTGCCTGGTTGTTACCACGATTTGTCACTTGTTGCCTACTACTCGCTATTTCCCTATGTTAAAATACGTGCTAAAATACTTGAGTATGTAACTTTTTTTTTTTTTCTTTATCTAAGTGAATTTAAGACAGCTTGGAATAAATCCCTAATTTCCTTCCTCTCTGCTACATATCCTATAGTCTCTGGATAAAGAATCAGGAGTTAGGTAGAACGAGGGGTAGGAGATAAAGGAGGAAATAAACTTTTCTCTTCTTTTTCCCTCTTAACTAATATGAGGATAAATGGCCCCCAGGGGGAGGGGGGGGGGGAAAGGGAGGAAAAAAAAAGGGGGCTAGCCATGTCACAACAGCAAGTAAGCAGTTAGACTTGTTAACCGGGAGAAGAATAATTAGTGGCTCAAAAATGACAAATCTGTAACTGTATAAAATAAAAGGAATCCAAACATATAATAAAAAAGAAAAGAAAAGAGCATAAAATACTTACATGGAAAAAAACCTACGAAATAAAAATATATATAAAAAGTGCTTAGTCATGGCTGACGCCAGTGCGAAACGTTGGCCATACTGATTTTTGTGGGCTTGCAGTGACTGTATGCACAGTTGAAAATAAAGACATCTCTTTTAAAGAAAATTTTGGAGTGCGGCTGTCCAGCTTTTGTTCTTTTGTTTTTTGCCATTACCGCATTGCCAGCACCCTGGTGGTTCAACAACCCCTGATCATCACGAGGCTCACCTGGAGCGGTGAGAATTCTGTCTGTGTGTGACCCCCTGCTCCTCCCCCTCGACCATGGCGGCAAAGACAGCAAAAAAACCTTCACAATCCCCACAAAAATCTCCATTAAAGGGGAAAACAGCAGAGACTCAGACGGTGGGAATAGAGGGGGAGCATGCGCCCTCTGGGAAAGACATTTTAGAGGCGATAAAAGCAAGCAGTGAAGTATTGACAAACAAAATGGATGCCTTGGCAGTTGATGTGTGCGCAATAAAACGTGATTTCGATAAAATACAGAAAAAGACAGCAGAAATGGAAATCCGCGTTTCAAAAGTTGAGGATAAAATAAAAAAGGACAATAAGGAATGGCAAAGATTGGAGAAGCAAGTCAGAGAACTGCAAGATAGAGCAATAGACACAGAAAGTCGCCTAAGGAGAAACAACGTTAGAATCTTGGGTCTGCCAGAGCGGGTAGAAGGGGACAATCCAATAAAATTTTCGGAAAAATTATTAACAGAAGTTTTGAAATTAACAGAAGCATCCTCAACATTTGTGGTAGAAAGAGCACATAGGATCTCCTTCCGTATCCCTAAACCAGGGGCACCACCCTGTCCTTTTTTATTACGCCTACTGAATTACAGGGATCAAGATCAAATTCTTTCAACAGCTAGGCTGAGGGCAGATCTATAGTACGAAAATGTTAAATTGCTATTTTTCCCCGATTACCCGGTTGAGATACAACAGCAAAGAAGGGCATATACAGAAATACGGAAAAGACTGAGAGAGAAGGGGTTAAAGTCTTCTATACCCAAGTAAAATGCGAGTGGTAGATGGATCACACACCCTGTTTTTTGAAACACCAACATCAGTGTCGGAATGGCTAGATACTAAATAGATGGACATTTTTTTTGCTTTTTTTTTTTGTTCAATTTATTTTTTATTTTTTGTGTTTTGTATTAACTTTTTATTTATTTATTTTTACCCTTCCCTCCTTTAGGTGGGGCTATATATGAGAAATCTTAGGGTATCAATTAACATGATTAACTTTATGCAAAAAATTACGGGAAAAGAAAGGGAAACATTTTTTTTTTGTTTTTTTTTGGGTGGGGGGATTGGAAAGAACAATATTTGAAATCACTAATTGATATAACGGTATAATGGGACTGAATAAGTATATAATAATGTATTTGATATGTTTTTTTTTTTTGAGTGGGGGAAAAGAGAAACACTTGAATAACACTTGAAATATGTTTTTAAAAGAATATAATAAGTATATTGTAATGTTTATTTTTTATTTTTTTTAACACGTTAAGGGAAAGGAAGAGGGAAGAGAAATGTGTGTATATATATATTTTTTTCTCTCTCCCTTCACTAAATAATCACTAATTAAGCAATTGAATGGAATGAGTATATTTAAATGATCATATACTAATTTGGGGATGGGGGAGTATGAAATATTGGTTAATATCGATTGAATGATAGGGAAAAGGTCACATGGGTAATTATATAGAGTCGTATAGACCAATCTCTTTTATAATTTATGGGTGCGGGGGGTTGTTTGTGTTTTTTTTTTTTAAGTCCAAGTAAAGAGAGAGTCCTAAGGAAATACAATAGGACAATTAATGAGGTATGAGATTTACAGTTTATTAGGGAGCCCGCTACACAAGGGAATGGAGGGTTGTTGGTTGTTTTGTTTGTTTCCCTCTTGTGGGGAATTGGGTTGAGTTGTGAAGGATACTGAACATAAAATAGAGATTATGTTCAGGAAAATAGGGGTAGGAAAAGTTCCTCTCCACTCTCATCCATGAATGAATGAAAAACTTATAAAGCGCGGCGCATGCGAACTGAATCGCTTCTGGGCGCTATCGCTTCTGGGCGCTAATGAATGGATGGGATTATACACAAGAGAGGGGAGTGGGGAGGGATAGGGTGGGGGAGGGGGAATGAGTGTAAAAGAGGGGAGAGAATGGGAAAGTCAATGGTGTGATTTAGGTACCCGAGGGATACCACCCCAAGGAAGGAAGTGGTACAAGAAACAATGGAGACATACATTTTTCACATACTCTAGATGCTATGCCCGAAAAGGATAATTGTTTTTTGATACTATCCTGGAATGTTCGAGGATTGAACTCAAAGTTTAAACGTGCACTAATGTTCCAATATATAAGAAAATATTCTCCCCAACTGATTGTACTACAGGAAACACATTTAATGGGAAAAAAGCTGATAACACTAAAAAAAGCCTGGATACAGAAAACATACCACTCTACGTATTCTTCATATGCTAGGGGGGTATCGATTCTAGTAAATAAATCCTTTAAAGGAGAAATAGAAAAGACCCATATAGATGTAAATGGAAAATATGTTATCCTAGTATATAGGATGGGTAAACAGAGATATGTTACAGCAGCTGTGTATATTCCACCCACATTTTCAGTGGTAGTGCTGAATGAGATAATGGAAAAGATCATTCAGTACATGCCAGCGAAATTGGTAATAATAGGGGACTTCAATGCGGTTCTATCACCAGAGCTAGACAGACCAAAACCCCCCAAACAACACTCAACAGAATTATATAATTGGGCACAGGTGATGGGGGTAACGGAAATTTGGCGATGGAGGAATCCAGGAGAAAGGAGATATTCATGTTTTTCCACCTCTTATAAGACGGCATCCAGAATAGATTTAGCATTTACTGACTCCGTGATGCTAGCAGATATCGTTGAAGCCATATATCTACCAAGTGGTCTCTCGGATCATTCTTTATTTTTGTCAATACATATTCCAATCCCTAAAAATGCATCACTGTGGAGATTAGCCCCGCAATGGGTGAATCACTCAGAGATAGTAGGGAAAATGGAATCAATAATTATGGAATACTGGCAGAATAATGCAGGATCAGCTTCAGTAGAGACTGTGTGGGATGCGTTTAAAGCCTATGTACGAGGACAATATATATCAAACATCTCAGCAGTCAATAAAAAACAGAAGGTTAAGGAACAGGAGTTGGAAATACAAATTGAAGTACAAAGGGAGAAATATGGGCAAGATCCTAGTAGCATCAATTTTGATGAAATAATGGCAGCACAAAGAAATCTACACCTACATAAGGAAGAAATAACAAGATTGGAAATGCATAGAAATAGGCAGAACATCTTTGAACAAGGAGATAAGGGGGGTAGATTCCTAGCAAAGCTGGCGCAACAAGAATACCAAGCTACAATTATATCAGAGATAGAGGATTTAAATGGACAGATAGTAAAAGAACCTAAAGAGATATTAGAGGCCTTTAGAGAGTATTATAATATGCTGTATACCTCCTCTCTTCCATCTGGCTTCCGCCCGGAGGATATGACGGACCTATTGGACCGTAAAGCCCTCGGATGGTTGTTTGATGGTGAGAGGAGAGCACTGGTTCGTCCCATTGTGGTAGAGGAGATCATGGAGGTTATACGTACATTTTCAGGAGGAAAGGCACCAGGCCCGGACGGGATCCCGGTGGAATTTTATAAAAAGTATGGAGCATTAATAGCCCCCAAATTAGCAGAAGTATTTACAAGTGGGTTAATGCAAGGGGCCTTGCCAGAGTCTATGAGATAGGCACACATAACACTAATATATAAGGAAACAAAAGATCCAAAATTATGTTCATCATATAGGCCAATTGCGCTATTAAATACAGATTTGAAAATATTGACAAAAATATTAACATCTAGAGTACAGCCTTTGCTCAAAAGTCCAAAGGGGATTCATGCCACAGAGAACAACAGACATTAATCTACGAAGGCTGTATACGAATATACATGCACATCATCTGTATGAGGGATCAAGGACAGTGGCCTCTTTGGACATCGAGAAGGCCTTTGATACAGTGGAATGGCCATTCCTCTGGGAAATACTCAGGAGGATGGGATTCCCATTAATATTCATAAAGTGGATTCAAATAATCTACGAGAGGCCGAGGTCAGCAGTGAAATTAGGAGGAAGACTGTCGTCCTTCTTCCAGCTATATAGAGGCACGAGGCAGGGCTGCCCTCTCTCTCCAGCGCTTTTCGCAATTGCAATAGAGCCAGTGGCAGAGGCTCTTAGGATCACATCAAACATCCAGGGACTCCGGGTAGGGGGGCTGGAGGAGAGGGTAGCCCTGTATGCAGATGACATGCTTCTATTTTTGAGAGATGCAGGTCCATCTCTGGAAGGAGCGTTAGAATTGCTGAATGCCTACGCAGTATACACAGGGCTTAAAGTAAACTGGGGGAAATCCATACTGTTCCCTATAGATCAAGGAGCACAAAAAACTGCTGATCCGAACTCACCATTGAAATGGGTACTGGAATTTAAATACCTGGGCATAAAAATATCTAGGCAGGTTGAGGATTTTCGGAAATTAAATCTAGATTCGGAGGTGCAGGAACTTGGGAGAAAAATAAAAATTTGGGCGACATTACCCTTGTCATTGCTGGGATGTATAAATTTGGTAAAGATGAAAGTTCTTCCTAAATTTCTATATGCCTTCAGGAATTCTCCACAGTGGCTGCCTAAAAGCTTCTTTATACAGCTACATGGAATGCTATCTACATTTATATGGGCCAATAAACCAGCTAGAATTAAATTAAGTACACTGATGAGACCGGAAGTACAGGGAGGATTGGCATTCCCAGACTTCCATAAATATTATACAGCCGCACAGTTAGTGACAGCAGGGAGATGGTTAGACCCGGATGGGTACGATTCGGCTACCATGTTGGAAGCAGCAGTGGTCCAATCGGTAGAAGCACTGCAGGGATTGCTGTATAGGGAGATTAAAACAAGGCGAGATTTGACACCAGCGATGAGAACAACAGTCAAAATATGGAAAGCCGTCATAGGAGGAGAAGGAGAAATGTCTTTATCTCCGAATACTCCATTGTGGAGGAATCCTGAACTACCGCACCTGGATTCAATCCAGGACCCGGGAGCATGGACTAGATGTGGGGTGAAGAAATTATCACAATTGATACAGGGAGGAAAGTTTCTTTCATATGGGGAAATGAGACAGCTTTGGAATATTCCTGAGAGCTATGCGTTTAGGTATAGGCAGCTCAGCCATGCCTTATCAGCCCAGTTCCCAGAGGGGACTCCACAACTAATAGAATCAGATGTAGAACAAATGGTAAAAGGAGGAAAGAGGACAGTCTCAACATTTTATGGATATCTAATAAATATTATGCCCTCAGATATAAGTAAATTAAGGGAAAATTGGAAGAGAGAGGTCCCGGGTCTGGAGAATTGGGAGGAAGTAGGGAAGTTCCCAATGCAGATACTGGTATCACTTCGAGATAAATTGATACAATATAAAATTATACACAGAAGTCACTATACACCATATAAGCTACATAAGATCTCACCGACCAATCCTCAGAACTGCTGGAGATGTGCAGATACTCCAGGAGACTTCATGCACATATTTTGGAATTGCCCAAAAATAGTTGTGTTCTGGAGAGAGATTCTGAGAATGATTGCAAGAGTGACATCTGTAATCTTGGAGCAAGAAGCGGAGATCTGTCTCTTAGGATTGGTGGGGGGTAATATTGGTTCAAGGGAAAGGAGAACGCAGATAGGCCTGTTGCTGTTTTATGCCAGGAAAGTAATAGTACTAAACTGGAAAAAGCCAGAGGCCCCTTCAGTAGTACAGTGGAAAAATTTAATGAACAGCAACCTGACACTGTATAGAGAGACATATTGCAATAGAGGATACGGGGAGAAATATGAGAGAGTATGGGCAAATTGGATAGAGAAATCTATAACAGCGTCGAGGTAAAAGGGGGAAAGTGGGAGGTAAATCACACCAAAAAAAAAAAAAGGGGGGAAAGAGGAATGTATGGTATTGGGTGGAAGGATATTGTATGAATGTTTCTTTGTTTATTATCTCTTCCCTAGGGAGCGATAATGTGTTAAGATATGTGCTACATTTGAGGGCCGACTACCATCTTCTTATATGGGACATCCTGTTTCGTCTAGCCAAGGTTTCCACATCCTCACAAACTTACTATAATTGCCCTGTTTGGTGAGTGTCACTCTCTCAGGCATCTCAGTACCACCTCGAGGGAGCCGACTGGCACTTTTTCTTCCTCTATACCGCCTAATAGGCATGTCTTAGGCTCAGCTTCTAACTTGGTTTTAAAAGTTGTATTTATTGTGTCTACCACCTCCTCCCAGTATCTAAATAGCTTTGGGCATTTTCATATCATATGGATGAGATTCCCTGACGATCTGCACCTTGGACATTCGTCAGTGCGTCTCCACCCGAGATTAAACATCCTCCTAGGAGTGTGATATACTCTGTGCAAAAGGAACAAGTGTGATACTTTCTGAGATGGGGAGATCGAGATAAGTACCCCCCTCCTCAAGATCGCACTCCACTGTTCCATAGTCATTTGCCCTACGTCTCTTTCCCATCCTATTCTACTCTTGGTGGGGCCTGCCCTGCTTATTGTTTTAGCTCCTATTCTGGAGTACAGCTCAGAGATCAGGCCTTTCGTTGTATTTGAAGAAGTTAGAGGAGGGTAGGGACCGGGGACCATATAATTGGTTGTAACCCAAACTGGGCTTGGATAGCGTGTCGAATCTGGAGGTATTTGTAAAATGTATTGTTTGCTATATTAAATTCCTGTCGCAGGTCTGAGAAGGATTTAATATGTTCTCCATCATACAATTGAATTAAGCGGCTTATACCTTGTCTCTCCCATTCTTTAGATCTCTCAATTTTTTTTAATTCCCCTAAGTTTTGATTACACCAGAGAGGGGCTAAAGTTGTTATACCCCTATAGCCCAACAGTGCTTTTGTTGTTTGCCACACTTTATGAATGAGTTTTATAGTCGCACATCTATGAATAAACGAATCGGCCTCGAGTGCCTCCACTATTGTCCTATGTGGTGCCCCTGTTAGCATCAATCTGCCGGAATTCCCCCCTCCCTCCTTTCCGCAGTTCGCAAGATGTTGTAGCTGCGAAGCTAAAAAGTATGTTTTCGGGTGTGGGACTGCCATACCCCCCTCTTTAGCTGGTAACTGCATGGTCTGGAGACAAATCCTGGCTTGTCCCTTCTTCCAAATTAGCTCTCTGAAGAGGGATTCTATTTTTTTATACCATTTTTGATCTATCCAGATTGGGGAGTTGTGGAGGATATAAAGTAGCTGGGGCAACCATAGCATCTTTATTAGATTACATCTCCCCGCTATGGATAATGGGAGTCTACACCAGATGTCTCTTTTATGTTCCCATTTAGACAAAAGGGAAATTAAATTGTTTTGGACAAAACTTTTAGTCTCCCTCGTGATCCATATCCCAAGGTATTTCATCATTGCTACTACTTTTAACTGGGGAATTCCATGAGGTATCTGGACACCAAGAGGGTCAATTGGCAATAGTGCAGACTTTTCCCAATTGATAACCAACCCGGAGCATAGCCCAAAGTCACCCACCATTTTGATCACTTTTTTTAACGAGGTTTCGACGTCTCCCAAAAAAAAGAGGACATTGTCCGCAAACAGTGCGATCTTATCCTCCAAAGTCTGTCTGCGGAACCCCTGTATTTCTTGTTTTTCTAATTTTAATGGCTAATGGTTCCATGGCTAGCGTGAAGAGGAGGGGGATAGGGGACAGCCTTGTCGCCTTCCTCTCTCTAGTTGGAAAATTTGTGAAAGTTTACACCACAAAATGTACTCAGCCAATGAAAGGTAATGACTTAATTTTTATTTTTTTACTGCTATCAATGGCCAACACGGTACAACACTTCATCAATGTCTTTGGTGATCTCTGATCTCCTTATGAACTGTTTCTTACATAATGAAGATCAGCCATGGAGTATAACTGAGGTGTATATCAGGGTGTGCTTCTACCCCACATGAGAGCTGTGATGTCCAGCAACATTCACATAGAAGACATTTCCCGCACTCAAGGCACTAATAAACCTCAAGTTTTGTGTGGGATCCCTGATGTACAGGAAGACAGGACTTTAGTGGGAAACAATTCCCTCACTCAGGACAGAACAGTGGCTTCTTCCCATGTGAGATCTCTGATGTTTGGAAAGACTGGACTTCACTGAAAAACATTTCTCACACTCAGGACAGGAATACGGCTTCTCCCCCGTGTGAGATCTCCGATGTGTGTAAAGATTGGACCTCTGTGAAAAACATTTCCCACACTCAGGACAGGAATACGGCTTCTCCCCTGTGTGAGATCTCTGATGTTTGTAAAGACTGGACTTCTCTGTAAAACATTTTCCACACTCAGGACAGGCATATGGCTTTTCCCCCGTGTGAGATCTCTGATGTCTGAAAAGATTGGGCTTCATTGAAAAACATTTCCTGCAAAAAGGACAGGAATATGGCTTCTCCCCCGTGTGAGACCTCTTATGTCTGTAAAGATTAGCCTTCATTGAAAAACATTTCCCACACTCAGAACAGGAATATGGCTTCTCCCCTGTGTGAGATCTCTGATGCATAGAAAGAGAAGATTTCATTGAAAAACTTTTCCCACAACCAGGACAGGAATATGGCTTCTCCCCTGTGTGAGATCTCTGATGTTTGTAAAGATTGAACTTCTGTGAGAAACATTTCCCACACTCAGAGCAGGAATACGGCTTCTCCTCGGTGTGCAACCTCTTATGTTTTTCAAGATTGGACTGAATTGAAAAACATTTACCGCACTCAGAACAGGAATACGGCTTCTCCCCCGTGTGAGATCTCTGATGTGAGTATAAATGCGAGGCCTGTGAAAAACATTTCCCACACTCAGAACAGGAATACGGCTTTTCCCCCGTGTGAGACCTCTGATGTATTAAAAGTTTTGATTTTAGTACAAAACATTTCTCGCACTCAGGACAGGAATATGGCTTCTCACCCGTGTGAGCTTTTTGATGCGTGTAAAGATGCGAGGCCCGTGAATAAGATTTTCCACACTCAGAACAGGAATACGTTTTTTCTCCCGAATGAGATATTTTATGCTCGTCAAGTCTTGATTTAAAAAGAAAACACTTCCCACACTCAGGACAGGAATACGGCTTCTCCCCCGTGTGATTCCTTATATGCACATTAAGTTGGGATTTAAAATGGAAACCCTTCCCGCACTCAGTACAGAAAAACCTCTTATCTGCAGGAAGGACAGCATTGTCCCTCACAGTCTGAGGTTCCTCAGGATAAGAGGAATATGGCGTCTCCCCCGTGTGAGATCTCTGATGTGTGTAAAGATTGGACTTCTGTGAAAAACATTTCCTGCACTCAGGACAGCAATACGGCTTCTCCCCCGTGTGAAATCTCTTATGTGTGGAAAGACTGGACTTATGTGAAAAACATTTGCCGCACTCAGGACAGGAATACGGCTTCTCCCCTGTGTGAGATCTTTTATGCACATTAAGATCAGATTTAAAGCGGAAACACTTCCCGCACTCAGTACAGGAAAGCCTCTTCTCTGTTGGAAGGACAGTGCTGTCCCTCACAGTCTGAGGTTCCTCAGGATATGAGGAATACGATGGTCCATCTACACTGTGTGGTGCCGGATGGACATTTGAGGTAGTCGGGTTTTCTCCTGGACTATACTGTGTGATGTCCTCATCTTCTACTTTACAGTCTGGAGACAAAGTGAGACAATCCTCTGAGGTTTTCCTCATCTCCCGTCCATCTACTAAAATAGAAATAAAAAGATTATTACTAGACATGAGCAGTTTGGTTCCCCTAAACCAGGACTCCGCCCACATCAGGCAGATTTGTCTCTGAGGATCTTACAATTCCACCTGTAAATGGTAAATGGGTCCTCTGATCTCCTACCAGTTAATTTTTTTATTTATGGATCTCATTTAGTCCATGATTTAGTCATGAATAACAGCGGGGCTGAGCCGCACCAGAGGTCAGAGAGTGAGGATGAGGGAGAACAACCAAGATGAAGACTGAACTGATCCTGAAGACCTCCATCATTGGGTTATTGACGCCTCCCTCATTATCACTTTCTGTTTAAGATTCCAGTTTGAGGATATTATCACCATGTAAAAGTCTGTGCTCCAATCAAATCATCAGATATAAAATGTCCAGCTGGTAGAAAATAGGTGTAACCAACGAGAATACACACTATGGGGTAGATTCAGGTAGATTGGCGCATCTTTATACCGGCGTAGCACATCTCATTTGCCATACGCCAACGTAAATCAGAGAGGCAAGTACAGTATTCACAATGCACTTGCTCCTAACGTTGCGCTGGCGTAACTTAATTTTGTCGGCGTAAGTGTAAGTGGGTGTGACCTTATGCAAATGATGGTCGGAAGGTGGAGTAGTGATATACGCCCGGCGTATCCTGGAAGGAGCATGCGCAGTGAAGTGGACATATGATCGCACCCCTGTGCGCATGCTCACAACTACGGTAGCATGTGAGGGGGTGGAAGGGAACATGTGACAAGTGTGTGGGTCCACCAACATGTGTCATCCACAGATGTGCTGGAGGGAGCTGGGCCGTCGTCGGCTGCAGGGCGACCCATGCCATGCAGGGTTGAGAGTGCCCATACCTCTCACCAACCAGCCAGCTGTCCCCGTACACGTTCTGTTCAAATTCTGTGGAGATATGGCTTTGACGGTATATGTAGCCGTCGTGGCTGGACCTGGGGTGTTTGGCACGGACGTGCCATATGAGGCATTGGGCATCGGCTATCACCTGTACGTTGATGGAATGCCAGTGCTTCCGATTGCGGTATATGTGCTCTGTGGCACGGGGGGGCCGTAGTGCCACATGTGTGCAATCAATGGCACCCACGGTGCATGGGAATCCTGCAATTCAGTAGAAATCCACCATTGCCTAATTCCGCAGATGCTCCTGGATGGGTCTGATGATTTGGTGGGACATGCGTGTGAGGATTGCGGGGACAACCTGGTTCACACATCTGCTCATGGTGGATTGTGACATCCCAGACACAACTCCACTTGTACGCTGAAAAGATCCACTTGCAAGGAAATGGAGTGTTGCTAGTACCTTGACCAGTGGCTTCACTGCTTGTGAGCGATGTGTCTTGCTGGTGATGTCATCATGCAGGGTTGTGGCTAATTCCTGGATGGGATCAGGGCTGAATCTGAAAATGCGAAACACCTCTGAATCACCCATGCCAAAGATGTTAATGCGCGTGCGGTATATCCTCTCCCGTGCCCTCCTACGAGTCGGTTGACACAGTAGTATTGCTATGACCATGGCTGCCCCTGGCATGTTGGCATACAGATGCGTAGTCCTGCAAGTGAGGTTTCTCAGCTCATCCGTAACGGTGCTGCTGTAGCTGCTCTCCAGCTGACCTGTGCACGTCTGTTGCTGAGTTGCCCCTGCTTTTACACTGGACACGCGTATGTTTGGGAATCGCCGTATCTCCCTCATTTGCATAGGAAATCAATGGGAGCGCAAGATGCGCCCAGCGTAAAAATGTGCCGGCGGAGGAAAGTTACGTCGGTCGGGAGAAGCCTATTTTCAGGCATTTCTATTTTTGTGGGTACGGCGCACATTTTGACTTACGCGGCGTATCTCGAGATACGTCGGCGTAAGTCCTACCTGAATCTAGCCCAATATTGGTATTCAGTAATCAGTGGTGACCTAAATGTTCACATAAGACAAGTTGCAGAGATCCCACACTGCTGCCTCCCATCTCCTGAGACTGAATACATTGTTTCTATGTGTTTATCAGATGATGGGGGATCTAGGTGGAGCCTCCGTGCTGCTCTCTCCTTTACAATAAAGTCTCCTCTTACCCGGTGATGTGAGGGGCGGCTGATTGTCCATCATGACGTCCTTGTAGAGATCCTTGTGTCCTTCTAAATACTCCCACTCCTCCATGGAGAAATAGACAGTGACATCCTGACACCTTATAGGAACCTGACACACACAATGATACAGTCACCATCCAGACACACCCCTTGTCTGTTACTGGATAATGTCCCAGAATCCTCCTCACCTCTCCTGTCAGCAGCTCCATCATCTTCTTGGTGACTTCTAGAATCTTCTCCATGTTGTGTCTTGTAGAGATCGGGGATGGAGGTGGGGGGATGGTGATGGGATTCTGGATTCTTGAGGACCTTGTGGTCATATTATGAGATCTCCTTCTTGTAGATTTCTTCATTATTACTGTACAGTTCTGTGTTATACAAAGATAAATATCACTCTCCCATAATCCCTCATCTCTATGGTCAGCTCTATATTTATTCTCCAGGGATTGGTCACAATGTTCCCGATTCAGCAAAGGACAGACATCTCCATCCAATGATATGATTACAATGTGGTCAGATTTATAGATCCTTCTAGAAGTCATATAATAGAGTCACTAATCTTTTACTAGTAAGGCTCACTCACCCACCAGGAAATGTTACCCATGGATTTAGCAGGCAGTGGGCGTGGCATGCTGGTAATCATCGGTCTCACTGATTGGACTAAACCTAAAGTTGTTCTCTTGTATACCCAATGCCACCATCTTGTGCTATAACCAAATATCAAAGAGTATCAAAAGAGAGGGAACCCCTAAAGTGGGACTTTGGAAGCACTACCACACAGTTCTAAAGTATAAGAGAAGATTTATTTAAAAAAATATATAAATATTGCACATAAGAAATGGATACAGTATGAAAAAATGGCAATGGAAGATATGATTTACTGAGCCTGACACGTTTCGGAAAAAAAAATAATTCTCCTTCATCAGGGTTTTGACAGAAGATATATCTAAAGAAGAATGCAAGATAATCAATAAAACAGAGCATGTACATATATACCCTTGACAAATGGCATTATCTGTAATAAATACAGCCCTGAGGGTGTTTATCACTTTCATCACGTTGTCAGAACATTTGGGGTTAAAAGAATACATATAAAGTCGCATATTGTATATTTTTCATATTGTTCTTATTCATATATTATGAACAGAAGGGCAGCCATATTCTCTTTAAGGGTTGAAATTAAGTTCATAAGCTCATGAATAGACAATGATTTTATGACTTAACCACTTAAGACCCAGACCAAAATGCAGCTAAAGCACCTTGCCCCTTTTTGCGATTCGGCACTGCGTCGCATTAACTGACAATTGCGAGGTCGTGCGACGTGGCTCCCAAACAAAATTGGCGTCCTTTTTTCCCCACAAATAGAACTTTCTTTTGGTGGCATTTGATACGTATTCTTCTACCTATTTTTGGTAAAAAAAAAAAAAAAATCGCAATAAGCGTTTATCGGTTGGTCTGCGCAAAATTTATAGCGTTTACAAAATAGGGGATAGTTTTATTGCATTTTTATTAATTATTTTATTTTTACTACTAATGGCGGCAATCAGCGATTTTTTTAATGACTGTGACATTATGGCGGACACTTCGGACAATTTTGACACATTTTTGGGACCATTGTCATTTAAAATGCATTGTTTATCTGCGGTCTATTCGTCCCTCGCTGAACCAAACTCAAAGCTCCCCTATATGAAGCAGTGGGAAAAAGACCTGAATATTGTTATTGATTTGGCAGATTGGCAAGACATAGCATATAATGTATCTAAAGTTTCCATCAATACCACGCTAATTGAAGCCAACTATAAAACACTTTCTTTATCGTACATCACGGGACACAGAGCGGCATAGTCATTACTATACGGGTTATATGGAGTACCTTCAGGTGATGGACACTGGCAATCTCAAACAGGAAGTCCCCTCCCTTTATAATCCCCTCCCATAGAGGGAGTACCTCAGTTTTTTCGCCAGTGTCTTGGGTGTTGGTCACGAATTAGCTTTGCCTCCACGTCCTTGGGACCAAGGCAGGCTAACCGGATCTGTCCAAGGTGCCTCAGAGCCGAAGTGGACAGTACCCGGGCCCCAAGTCGTGGGGTTTTGCCTATAATGTCTCTCCTTGGAGGACTGGACCCTGGGCCCAGGACTTTGACCTTTTTAAAGGTTAAAAGTACCTGCTGCCAGGGTGCTGTATAGGTCCAGGGCAGTTGGTGTTCCTTCCAAAGGACCCCAGTACCTGAAGGTCTAGTACGCTACCCACGGAGAAGGGGGAAGATTGGACCACTTGCTATGCAATTGTCCTGCGACTGGAGCAGGTAAGGGGGGGCCTGCGGGACTTGGTTCGACGGCAGGCACCCCGGGGGAGATACTGAGGGTGCTAGCCTGGGTATGCTCTGCATTGGCTAAAACTACCACTATGTCTGTTTTAAGACAGGATGGTCTTAAATTTTCCCCAGTAACCGGTCCCCCTGATTGTGCTGTGTTATTTTGTGCTGCTGCAACTCTGCATGGTGGGAAAGGTGCTAGAAGGGCAGCCTAACCCATGACATAAGGTCTGTAAGGCCTAACTTTGTCTTACCTAGCCAGGGTCTTTTTTCCACCGAAAACATGACAGGTGTCCCTCCATCCAGGAGGATGGAGCCTCCAGCGTTTGGCCGCGCTTCCCTAGCATGTGTGATGCGCGCGCGAGGTCATGCGCGCGCGCGTTTGGCGCGAAATTATGCGCATGCGCGCGTGGTTGTGCACATGGTATGCACATGCACGAAAGCGGCGGGGAACGTCAACGACGTCAGGAGGAAGGGGCGTTTCCCTCCTCACTGTTATCTTCAGCTCAGATGCACGCTGAAGAGCTGGAAGAAGGACACAGAGCGGTGGTGCTCCTAGGGTGACACCCGGAGGCGTAAGAGTACTACGGGTCCGGAGCTTGCTCCCCATAGACCATTATACTATTAAGCCTAGTCTCTTGCGGCAGCTGGCAAGCAGCACAATCCTTGGGAACAGTTTTTTTCTGGGAAAAAATAAATAAATAAAAACTCTAACTCTATTATTTTTTCTCCCTTTCTACAACAGTGGGTTGTTGTTTTGCGGGGTACCTCGGTATTGTATCATGGCTCCCAAAGGCTCAGGAACTAAAGGTGCAAAAAATGCAAAAAAACAGAAGGGTTCCCCCTCTGATTCTGAAGATCTTAGTGAGGCTACGCCAGTTCTATCCTCACTTAATAAACCAGAGGAGGTCGCCTTGGATGAGCCATTGGGTATGTTGGGTGCTTTGGCTGGCCCTAACCATCCCGACCCTGTGTTTGTCACAGAGGATATGCTAGCTTCCTCTATGAGTGGGCTAGAACAAAGATTGACAAATTTAATTACAAATTATTTTCCAGGCAAAAAACGGGCTAGATCCCCATCGCCTAAACTCATATCCTCGGATGCTGAGATTCTCTCCCCTGAGGAATATGAATCTCAGGAGGATCAAGTTGAACAGAACCTGGAGGGTTTAGATATTGAGGAGTCCACCATAGAAGAGCCATTTTCAGCCTCCCAGGCGGAGAGTCTGTGGATCCAGTCTTTAACAGACATGGTCCGTTCGGCATTTAAACTGCCTTTACTAGGGCCTCAGATCCCTGCGGTGACTTCTTTGGGTTCCTTAAAGGCGCCACTATGTAATGCGCTGTTCCCGGTTCATCCTCTTTTAGAGGATCTGATCTTTCAGGATTGGCTTCGGCCTCACAGGATATTCATACCTCCTAAGAGGTTCTCTGTCCTCTACCCTATGGAAGAAATTTTTTCTAAGAGGTGGTCGCTCCCAGCTGTGGACGCAGCCATCTCCTGCGTGAATAAATCCTTGACTTGCCCGGTGGAGAACATACAAATGTTCAAAGACCCGGTCGATAAACGCTTAGAAACTCTTTTGAAAGCTTCCTTAGCTACGGCAGGAGCAGTGGTGCAGCCAGCAGTAGCTGCTATTGGCGTTTGTCAAGCGTTAAAAGATCAGACAAAGCAGATGTTAAAGGACATTCCGGCTCAGCAGGCACAGGAATTAAAGAAAAGAAGAGGTACATCGCAAATTCTAGTGTATAGAGATTCTGATGTGATACCAAAAAAATCCTGGCGTGACACAAATAAGTGAAGGTGACACAAAATCGTAAGGTCAATTGCTATGCATCACTGAAACTAAACAATTGACTAAAAATAAAAATGCACGTGAAAAACAAAAATAACTTGTAAATGAAAACAATATATGAATGTGTATAAAGTCTGTGAATGAATGACATTGTGCAAGCAAAAAAGACTACAGGTGAGGTATTAGTCCATATGCTCCCAGATATCTTAAAGAAAACTTCTTTAAAAGAGTGAACTTCACAGCGAATGTCTTCAGAGAAAAGGATAGTACAGGGCTGACACAACCTTCCACCAAGGCACACCTGAGTGACAAAACAATGCCCTTACCAGATGTGGAGACCACAACGGTGGTCAGACTGGACCCGGGTATATTTAGAGTCACCCAAATGACTGTATGTAGCACACTGGATCTGCTTCAAGCTATTTCCCATCGGTCAGAACGGATGAATGGCTCAGATGCAAAAAGAAAAGAAAAGGGCCCATAGTGCAACTTTGCAAAACAATTTAATGATCAAAGTAAAATATTGCACTTACAGATAGGTGGAGAATCATAAGCCCAATAAGGTGCACAAAGTGCAGTTTCAAAAGCTGGATCTCGGCGTCCTCTATGGCTTCCCCTTCCTGGGTCAGTTCAGGTTAGCGTGAAAAACGTCAGAATGCAGGCCACGCCTATGCATTTCGTCATACGTGACGTCGTCTGGGACTGGCTGCTGGCACAGGAATTAGCCGACCTCCCCAGAGCCCTGTGTTTTGCGGTGGATGCTATAAAAGATTCCATCCAGCAGGCTTCCCGTTTGTCTCTATTCTTGATACACATGCAAAGGCTCTTGTGGCTGAAGAATTGGTCGGCTGAGACTCCATGTAAGAAACTCCTAGCGGGCTTCCACGGAGGAAGACTTTTTGGAGAGGATCTGGATAAGTACATACAAACGATATCAAGTGGCAAGAGTACTCTTTTGCCGGTCAAGAAGAGAGCTTGAGGCCCTACGTTTAAACGACAGCTGTCTCCAGCGTCGGGGCCTTCAGCCTCCAGGCAGTATCGACGGCCTCCTGCGCGGTCAAACTTTGGTAATAAGTCACAAGGACAGGCCTCTGGTGGCAAGAGACCATGGTCTCGCAAGCCAGCAAAACCAGCTCCCAAAGCAGCTTTATGAAGGGGCGCCCCCACTCAATCGGGTGGGGGGAAGGTTTAAATTCTTTGCAGAAGTTTGGGAAGCCAATATCCCCGACAATTGGGTCTGTTCCTTGGTAGCCACTGGCTACAAAATAGAATTTCTGCAGTTTCCCCCTTCCTCATTTTCAGGAATCAAGAGTTCCAAAAGATCCGGTAAAGAAAGCATCTCTGCTGGCAGCTTTAGATCGCCTTCTAAGCCAAGGGGTAATCATAGAGGTGCCAGCCCAGGACCAGGGGCTAGGCTTTTACTCCAACCTATTCATCGTACCAAAGCCCAACGGCGATGTCAGACCGATCCTGGATCTAAAGGGTCTGAATTCTTACCTAAGGGTTCGCTCCTTTTGGATGGAATCCGCACAATCGGCAGCCGCTGTCTTGCAGCAGGACGATTATCTAGCCTCTATAGACATAAAGGATGCATACCTACATGTACCAATTTTTCAGGGGCATCAAAGATTCTTGCGCTTTGCAATCGCGGGACGCCACTACCAATTTGTGGCTCTCCCCTTCGGGCTAGCAACAGCCCCCCGGGTGTTCACGAAGGTCCTGGCTCCCATTTTAGCCAACCTAAGGACCCAGGGAATTTCGATCCTAGCTTACTTGGACGATCTCCTTATTATAGAGCACTCTGCTTCCACCCTAAATCGAGCAGTAGCCCTTACAGTTCAGTACCTCGAGGTATTCGGCTGGGTTCTAAACCGAGAAAAGTCGGCCTTACAGCCCACAAAGCGGTTGGAATACCTCGGCATGCTACTAGACACGGAACAGCAGAGAGTGTTCCTACCTTTGGCAAAGATCAAAGGTATCAGAGAGTTAATCCAGCTGGTTCGAGGCAAGAAAGAACCAACCATTCGCTTATGTATGCGATTACTGGGCAAGCTGGTAGCCACTTTTGAGGCAGTACCGTATGCTCAAGTTCACACTCTGGTCCTACAGGCGGCCATTCTGTCGGCTTGGAACAAAAAGCCACAAGCCCTGGATCTTCCTTTGACCTCCTCGTCAAAGATCCGTCAAAGTCTCTGTTGGTGGCTAAACCCTCAGAATTTTCTGAAGGGAAAATCTTTCAGTCCCATCATCTGGAAGATAGTGACCACAGATGCCAGCCTAAAGGGCTGGGGAGCGGTCCTGGATGGGCACACTCAGCAGGGGATTTGGGCAGAATCAGAGAGACTACTGCCCATCAATATCTTGGAGATCAGAGCTGCACGGTTAGCCTTGAAGGCATGGACACCCAAGCTACAAGGGTCTCCGGTGAGAGTGCAGTCCGACAATGCCACAGCGGTGGCATACATAAACCACCAAGGGGGCACGAGGAGTCGAGCCGCCCAAAGGGAGGTGAACTTAATCTTTCTGTGGGCAGAGGCACATGTACCATGCATCTCGGCAATTTTTATTCCCGGAGTGGACAATTTACAGGCGGACTTCTTAAGTCGTCAGCAGCTGGTGCCAGGGGAATGGTCTCTCCATCCCCAGGTATTTCAAGAAATCTGCCAGAAGTGGGGATTTCTGGATGTAGACATCATGGCATCGAGGTTCAACAGGAAACTGAACAAGTTCATGTCCCGGACAAGGGATCCGTTGGCCTGTGGAACCGATGCACTGGTTTGCCCTTGGCAGCAGTTCTGTCTACTATATGCCTTTCCCCCGTTACCATTGCTGCCCCGTCTGCTGCGCAGGATCAGGGTAGAAAACAGACCAGTTGTTCTGGTAGCCCCGTCATGGCCCCGGAGGTCATGGTACTCACTGATCGTAAAGATGGCAGTGGGAAAGCCTTGGACCTTTCCATTTCGTCCAGACCTACTCTCGCAAGGCCCGATCCTCCACCCTGCCTTACGGCATCTAAATTTGACGACCTGGCGGCTGAATCCCTGATTCTCAGGGGTAGAGGCCTGTCTAGCCAGGTAATTTCTACTCTCATTAAGGCTAGGAAGCCAGTCTCCAGAGCAATTTACTACAGGGTTTGGAAGGCCTATGTAGTCTGGTGTGAGGCCCAAAAATGGCACCCACGCAAGTACACCGTTGACAGAGTGTTACATTTTCTACAACTAGGAGTGGACAAAAACTTGGCCTTAAGCACCATCAAGGGACAGATTTCAGCCTTGTCAGTGTGGTTTCAGAGACCTTTGGCCATTCACTCTCTAGTTAAGACCTTGTTGCAGGGGGTCTTACGCATAAATCCCCCTATTAAGTCACTGCTTTGTCCATGGGACTTAAATCTTGTTTTGTCAGCTCTACAAAAGCAACCCTTTGAACCTCTGGCTGAAGTTCCATTGGTATTACTGACTAGAAAGTTAGTATTTTTGGTTGCTATGGCCTCTGCTAGAAGAGTATCAGAGCTGGCAGCCTTGTCTTGTAAAGAACCATACCTCATTCTGCATAAAGACAGGGTGGTTCTCCGTCCGCACCCGTCTTTTCTGCCAAAGGTTGTGTCCAGTTTTCACTTAAATCAGGATTTGATCCTACCATCCTTCTTTCCAAGACCCACTTCTAGAAAGGAGATGCCATGAAGGCCTAACTTAAGGCTACAGAAAAGATTCGAAGGACGGACATTTTGTTCGTCCTGCCGGAGGGACCCAAAAAGGGTCAGGCGGCAGAAAAAGCTACCATTGCTAAATGGATTAAGCAGTTAATCAGTCAGGCCTACGGCTTGAAGGGGTTGCCCCCTCCTTTATCAATAAGGGCCCATTCTACTAGGGCCATGAGCGCTTCCTGGGCAGCACACCACCAGATCTCTATGGCTCAGGTTTGCAAGGCGACGACCTGGTCATCGGTCCACACGTTCACAAAGTTTTACCAATTGGACGTTAGAAGAAATGCCGATGCAGCCTTTGGGCAGGCGGTGCTGCAAGCTGCGAATTTGAGATCCTCGGGATCTGGGGCACCCTTGGTTTATTAATTAATTAAATACATTTTTTGTTTGGATTTAATTATGATTTAAAATGTATTTTCTGAATTAAGTCTTCTTGGTTGAGATGTCTCCCTCCCCTCATTAAAGCATAGCTTTCGGACATCCCGTATAGTAATGACTATGCCGCTCTGTGTCCCGTGATGTACGATACAGAAAAAGGGATTTTTATATACAGCTTACCTGTAAAATCCTTTTCTTGAAGTACATCACGGGACACAGAGCTCCAACCCCTCTTATGGGGAAGATTTTGGGAATGCATACTGCTTGCTACAAAACTGAGGTACTCCCACTAGGGAGTATATAAAAATCCCTTTTTTACGTTGGTATTTGGTACCGACTCGGGTAGCTAAAATCCATGCGTCCGCTTCGCCTAATTGCTTTAGGGGTTACGGTCAGTTGGGGACAATGTATCATGTTTGGTGACAGTGCCCTACGGTGACTAGGTTCTGGATTAGGATATTTAATTTGATTCATTCAGTGACGGGGGTGAATATTCGTAGATCCCCTGGTTTCGTAGATAGCCTTGTTTCACAGATTGCCTGATGAGGTGCCCAGGACATCTGTGAAATTAATCACGTATATATTGTTAGCGGCGAGAATAGCAATAGCCCGTCAGTAGAAACAATTGGGTGTCCATCTGGACTATGTTAAAAATAAAGTAAATTGGATTATGGTAAATGATAAACTCACACATATACTTCATAATAATTCTGAAAATTTTTAGAAAATCTGGGATCCGTGGATTCATTATATTTTGGTTCCTCAATGAGCTCTGGGTTGACCCTCTTCTACTCTTACTCTTCTACTTTTCCTTTTTTAATTTGTTTCCTTATTTCCTCTCTTTTTCTTTCTCTCTCTTTCCCTCTATTAATTCTTGAATGTATTTGTTTTCAATTTGCACTAGGTCATTTTAGAATCTGGTTTGCTCTTAAGACTCTCAGGAGTTTTATACAGATTCCATGTCATGTATTACTCGCTATTTCTTCTTGATATTTACCCCACTTGTGTATGTTTTTATACCGGTATCTAGGCTCCTATAGGGGTTGGTTTTGTTTTATTTTTGTTCTTTTCTACACAAGGTACTGATATTGTGTGATGATTAGAATTACTTTTTTTTGGAACCTGCATTTGTTTGAAAATTGGCCTTTGTATGCTGACTATTCTGCTCTTTTCTTTAATAAAAACATTGAAATATAAAATGCATTGGGGTAGATTCAGCAAGCAATTACGCCTGCGTATCCATAGATACGCAGCGTAATTGCTAAGTAGCGCCGGCGTATCAACTTTCTGTATTCAGAAAGCTCGATACGCCGACTGTAGCCTAAGACAGTGTTTCTCAACTCCAGTCCTCGGGGCGCACCAACAGGTCTTGTTTTCAGGCTTTCCATTATTGTGCACAGGTGATTTTATCAGTTTCACTGCCTTAGTAATTACCACAGCAGTTTGATCTGAGGGAAATCCTGAAAACATGACCTGTTGGTGCGCCCCGAGGACTGGAGTTGAGAAACACTGGCCTAAGATACGACTGGCATAAGGCTCTTATGCCGTCGTATCTTAGGGTGCAATCTGACGCTGGCCGCTAGGTGGCGTTCCCGTAGTGGTCAGCGTAGAGTATGCAAATTGCATACTCACGCCGATTCACAAACGTACGCTAGCCCGGCGTTCAAGTTTTACGTTGTTTGCGTACGTCGTTTCCGTCGTAAGGCTGATCCTGCTATTAGGAGGCGCAGCCAATGGTAAGTATGGACGTCGTTCCCGCGTCGCGATTTTCGAAATTTGCGTTGTTTGCGTAAGTGGATCGTGAATGGCGCTGGACGCCATTTACGTTCACGTCGAAGCAAATGACGTTCTTGCGACGTCATTTACCGCAATGCACGTCGGGAAATTTTCCCGACGGAGCATGCGCAGTACGTTCGGCGCGGGAACCCGCCTAATTTAAATGATCCACGCCCCCTACGGGATCATTTAAATTACGCGCGCTTACGCCGACCCCTTTTTACGAAACGCCGCCGCAAATTACGGAGCAAATGCTTCGTGAATGAAGCGTAGCTCCAGTAATTTACGGAGGCGTATCGTAAAAGCGGTACGCTGCGCCGCCGTACCAGTGCGCGCCCCTACCTGAATCTGGGCCATTGTTTATTGTGAAAATGACAGTTGCAGTTTGGGAGTTAACCACAAGGGGGCGCTGTTGGGGTTATGTGTTCCCTGAAGCGTGTTTACAACTGTAGGGGGGTGTGGCTGTAGGAGTGACGTCATCGATTGTGTCCCCCTATAAAAAGGGATGACACGATGGATTTGCAGCCGCCACAGTAAAGAACGGGGAAGCCGTGTTTACACACGGCTCTCCCCGTTCTTCAGCTCCGGGGACCGATCGCGGGACTCCAGCGGCGATCGGGTCCGCAGGTCCCGGAGCTTCGGACCGGGTCACGGGAGCGCGCCCGCGACCCACGGCTGGGTACTAGTACAGGATGTACCTGTACGTACATCTGCCCAGCCGTGCCATTCTGCCGACGTATATGTGCAGGAGGCGGTCCTTAAGTGGTTAACAAGAGACCATGGATGTCTGGTTATACCAAATATCCCAGACCATAAATGTGAAGGTTTGACATCTGTAGATAAGGGGGGACTGGTACAGACTGTGTAGTGTTGTCTCTGTATAATGAGACCAAAGGGCTTATTCACAATTATATATCTTAAATAATGTTCCTTTTAAATATCTTCACAGTATATCCATGTATTAATCATATATTCAATATAAACCCGTTTAATACATAGACATTATCGTAACAAGGGTCACAAGTATAAGATCCTATAATATTTGAAAAGTATTAGAAACTGCTTAACTTAAATTCCAGTGATTAGTTTCAAGGAATTTCTCAAACCATTAGCTAAGGGTGCGGGGTAGTATTGATCATAAACATTATCTCAACTATAAATTTAAGAAAGAGCCAGGATGGCTGACACATGCTTTGACATCATTAGGTAATTAATGGTGTCCCACCAAGCTAGGGGCAGAGGTCACGTCAATCAACATTAGAAATTATTCCTGATCCACAAACCCAGAGGACTTTGCTGACTTCCAGGAGAAGCAACAATCTTTCCCTTCAAAGGAGAGGGGAACAACGCTGTCATGGTTTTTGAATACCAGTGGTTTCTTTACATTGAACCGTGGTCTTCATTGGATCCCTCTAACCCAGTGTTTCTCAATTCCAGTCCTCAGGCCCCCCCCAACAGGTCAGGTTTTCAGGATTTCCATTATTTTGCACAGGTGATTTGATCAGTTTCACTGCCTTAGTAATCACCACAGCCTTTTCATCTGAGGGAAATCCTGAAAACCTGACCTGTTGGGGGGGCCTGAGGACTGGAATTGAGAAACACTGCTCTAACCTAAGGATTTCACCTGTATTTTGTCTACCAAGGCTTTTCCTTCCCTCCATGTGATCTCCTCCCCCGCCCACTATCCTTGGGCCTCGCCCCCCCCCCTTTGGGTGACCCCCTGTTGAGTTACACGGCACCACATAGCACACTTTGAACGCTCGCGTGGGAGCCCCAGGGTTGGAGCGATCCTTGGGAGGACGGCCGGACCTCCTTGAATGCGACAACAAAGCTTCATCAAGACTATTTGTTGTACTCTTTTACTGTCACAACCTAAAAACCTCTGAAGAAGACCGTTATGGTCGAAATGCGTCAGGATTATTGTCTATACATGCAATGTTGATTGTATCTAGCTGTATAAATCATTTGTTGTGTACTGTAAATATTATGTGAATTTTTAATGTCCTTTGTAATGTTGCAACTCATATCCTATTTATACCCCCCAGTCCCTCTTTGATACATGTGAATAAATACTACTTTCACAAATTGCATCTAACTTGTCACTTTAGCTGCCTAAAAACCCCACTTGGGAAATTTTCTCTGTTGTATATACCGGGGTGAGCAGCATAATTCTCTCTACTCATGTGTTTTGTCCCTTCTATTGAACTGTGAATGTACCTTGTCATAGAAATGTGAATATTATCTGAACATTTAACCATCATTTATCTCTGATTGTAGAAGTATATCCATTTGTATCATCACAACTTATACCTGATTTTAATTTTTCACTATATCTTTAGTTAATAAATAATATATATAGTTTAAGCAATATTCATTTTTCATTTGCGTTACTAGTCTTTAAACTAGCACAGATAAAGAACTTTGGATTTCTTGTATTGTAGGAATTCTCCCAAATCACAGATTTGCATATTTCCATGAATACAATAATATTTCTATATTTCAGTATAAACATTCTGACATTAGTTGTAGGCACTATGCTCAGATACGTCAATGATTCTGACAATGTCCATTCGCTAATGCATAGAAGTATCCACAGGATTAAAAGAGAAAATGTGACACCATCATGCAGAGCTTCCCATGCATCCCATCCGATTGCTTGGTGCTCCAATCATAGCATGGATTTACAGAGGGAAGAGAAATACCCAAATCCTCTGAGGGGACAACATCCCTAATGCATCAAAAATAGTCTGTATACAGAACCGGATACAGTCTATGGGCCAGATCCACAAACGAATTATGCCGGTGTATCTATTGATACGCCGCGTAATTTTTAAAGTTCCTGCGTCGTATCTTTGTTTTGTATCCACAAAACAAGATACAACTGCATCTGAGCTCGATCCGACAGGCGTACGTCTTAGTACGCCGTCGGATCTTAGGTGCATTTTTCCGCTGGCCGCTTGGTGGCGTTTCCGTCGAATTCCGCGTTGAGTATGCAAATTAGCTAGATACGGCGATCCACGAACGTACGTCCGGCCGGCGCATTTTTTTACGTCGTTTGCGTTTGGCTTTTTCCGGCGTATAGTTACCCCTGCTATATGAGGCGCAGCCAATGTTAAGTATGGCCGTCGTTCCCGCGTCGAATTTTAAAAATGTTACGTCGTTTGCGTAAGTCGTTCGTGAATAGGGCTTTGCGTAGAATGATGTCACCGTCGTAAAAATTGGCTTGTTCCGGTTTAATTTCGAGCATGCGCACTGGGATACCCCCACAGACGCGGCATGCGCAGTTGAAAAAAAGTCATTTACGTCGGGTCAAGACGTATTTACATAAAACACGCCCCCATCACATCCATTTGAATGGCGCGCCCTTACGCCGCCAAAGATACACTACGCCGCAACTTACAGCGCGCATTCTTTGAGGATTAAAAAAAAAAAAAGTTACGGCGGCGTAGTGTATCAGAGATACGCTACGCCCGGCGGATATATGCGCCGATGTACGTTGATCTGCCCCTATGTGTGTGTACTGGGGTCCAAAAGATGGAAACATACAGATGAGAACATATGGATAAGAACACTTGTATATAAACAAAAGCCCTGAGGATTTCAAAATGATACATCATGCAAACCTCGGGCACTTAACACCGACCTAGGCCTGATAGTGCAATCATATAGAGGCAGACAAGCTGGCGGGGACGCCTGGAGTTACATAGTTAGTCAGGTTAAAAAAAGTGAAAAGAGTGCCGAGGGTCACCTCTGTAGGAGGTGACCCCCCCCCCCCCCATCAAAGTTGTCAGGGGGGGGGGGGGCGGGAGACAACCAGATGGATTTGTAAAAAAGTGGGGAAAAAACGCTAGAACCCAAACAAAGAAGGGAGCTGCTAGAACTCAAACACACAGGCCCAGATTCTCGTAGACGCGCCTATCTATAGGCGGGCGTATCGTATCTCAGATACACTACGCCGCCGTAACTTAGTGAGGCAGGTCCCGTATTCTCAAAGAAATTGCGCCCAAAGTTACGGCGGCGTAGTGTAACTGTGCCGGCGTAAGCCCGCGTAATTCAAAGTAGGCTGGTGTGGGCGTGTTTTATGCTAATGAACCGTGACCCGATGTGATTGAAGTTTTTAATGAACGGCGCATGCTCCGTCCGTGAACGTATCCCAGTGCGCATGCTCAAAATTACGTCACAAATAGTCAATGCTTTCGACGTGAACGTAACTTACGTCCAGCCCCATTCATGGACGACTTATGCAAACGACGTAAAATACTACGCTTTTCGTACGTTTGCGACGTCCATACCTAACATGCTTTATGAGGGGTAACTTTACGCCGGCGTATGTCTTACGTAAGCTATGTATCTTGTTACGCCGGGCGCACGTACGTTCGTGAATCATGGTATCTAGCTAATTAGCATATTCAACGCGGAAATATACGGAAGCGCTCCACCTAGCGGCCAGTGTAAATATGCACCCTAAGATACGACGGCGTAGGAGACTTGCGCCGCTCGTATCTAGGCAACTGTGAGGCGTATCTGATTCTATGAATCAGGCGCAGAGTTGGGACGGCCCGCACTCAGAGTTACGACGGCGTATCTGGAGATACGCCGTCGTAACTCCTTTGTGAATCCGGGCCACAAAGTCTGGAATAAATGGCGGGTAATTAGTGCAACAATATAGAAAGTGCACACTGGAACTAACACAATGTGAATTGTGAATCGTAAACAAAGATGTGAGTAATATAAACTAATAATGAAAGTTCAGAGAAGCGAGTAGGCTCCAAATAACAATGTGAGAGAAGTCCATGGGAAGAAAACACAATGAAGGAAAATTCTACCCATTTAGAGTGAGAGGAAAATAAGTTGCCTGCAGTTGCTCTCAGAATCTTGGAAACATGTACAGATTGGGTACTCTGACCAAATGGGGTGGACACATCTGTTATACAACAGTGGGTCATACAGGCTTGTGATCCCAGATAGTCTGGATCAGTGTTAGATGGATCCTTACGGTCCCCAGAGGCCTGATTCAATCCTGGATAGAAATGGTGGTCCAGCAGGCTGAGGTATGGAGTTCACACTCTTCCACTGACAGATCAATACCAGGGTCATTCCATACCAACTCCAAAAATAAAAAAGGGAATAGAAAGAGATGCTCCCAATGGTGCAGGTCAAACCACGTTTGGTTTATTTATAGAAAAATGTCATACATGAATGACAAATAAATAGTGATCACAATAAAACGTAAAAAAAGCAATGTGGGGTGCAGTAATGCTCGCCCAACGCGTTTCAACTCCAGCCGTCTTCAACTGCGGCATATCCAGCGGTTGTGAACTCCATACCTCAGCCTGCTGGAGCACCATTTCTATCCAGGATTGATTCAGGCCTCTGGGGACTGCAAGGATCCATCTAACACTGATCCAGACCATCTGGGATCACAAGCCTGTATGACCCACTGTTGTATAACATATGTGTCCACCCCGTTTGGTAAGAGTACCCAATCTGCCAATGGCGCCCCGCCTGACACACGTCTTTTGGACCCCAGTACACACACACGTATCCGGTTCCATATACAGACTTTTTGAACGCTTTTTGAACGCTGTCCCCTCAGAGGATTTGGGTATTTCTCTTCCCTCTGTAAATCCATGCTATGATTGAAACACCAAGCAATCGGATGGGATGCATGGGAAGCTCTGCATGATGGTGTCACATTTTCTATTTTAATCCTGTGGACACTTTGGCCTAGATACACGTAGGGCGGCGCAAGTGTGGGCAAAGCACTTGCGTCCTAAGTTACGGCGGCGTAGCGTAAATGTGCCGGCGTAAGCGCGCCTAATTTAAATTGTGAAGAGGTGGGCGTGTTATGTAAATAAAGCATGACCCCACGTAAATGACATTTTGAATGAACGGCACATGCGCCGTCTGTGGACGTATCCCAGTGCGCATGCGTCGGAAAAAATGCCTAAGATACGTCGAACACTGCCTACGAAGTGAACGTAACTTACGCACAGCCCTATTCGCGTACGACTTGCGCAAACAACGTAAAAAGATACGCTTGTTCCGACGTCCATACTTTGCATGGGCTGCGCCACCTAGAGACCTGCTTCATCTTTACGCCGGCGTATGTCTTACGTAAACGGCGTAACTAAATGCGACGGGCACACGTACGTTCGTGAATCGGCGTATCTAGCTCATTTGCATATTCGACCCGGAAATCAACGGAAGCGCCACCTAGCGGCCAGCGTAAATATGCACCCAAGATACGACGGCGTAAGAGACTTACGCCGCTCGTATCTTGGCAGAATGTATGCGTAACTGATTCTATAATTCAGGCGCATACATACGACGGCGCTCATTCGGACTTACGACGGCGTATCTGGAGATACGCCGTCGTAAGTCTTTGTGAATCTGGGCCTTTATATGCATTAGCGAATGGACCTGATGTAAGTGATACATGTACAAGCTCTGTTTTATTGATTATCTTGCATTCTTCTTTAGATATGATATTTTCTGTCAAAACCCTGATGAAGGAGAAAACTTTTTCCTGAAATGCGTCGGGCTCAGTAAATCGTATCTTCCATTGCCATTTTTTTCATAATGTATCCATTTCTTATGTGCAATATTTATATATCTTTTTTTCAATAAATCTTTTGTTATCTTATACTTTACAACTGTGTGGTAGTGCTTCCAAAGTCCCGCTATAGGGGTTCCTCTCTTTTCATACTTTCCTTGGGATGTGGCACACCAATATTCGTTTTCTTTATCAGACTCCATCTTGGAATATCAAAGTATGTACACTTTATGTATTCATAGTACTTGTGTGGAGGGCCACAGATAAGGGGTACCATCAGCCCTGCTGGACGGGGATTGGGCCCTGTGTGTTCCAGAGGGGGCCCAGGAAGCCGACATGTCCATCTGCAGCCGCTAAGCTACATTTTGTTGTCTTCCTGTCATTCTATGACTGAGCGGCTCTGAATGTTGGCTGCACTCCCTCTCTGTGTGACTCGTTCATGTTTCCTTCTGATTGTAACTTTGTTTCTCTTCACTTCCTCCCTCCAGATTCTTTCCATACTCACTCTGCTTCTCAGATATGCCCCCATCCCCCTTTCCTACAATCACGCTCCGATCCTTCTCCCCGATATCTCCGATTGTATCCTGGTGTCTCCATGCAGTCCTTCACTCCTGTACTCCTCGTTCTGTCCCGTCTATCTTGTTACTTGTCTGCACTGACTATATATCTTCCCTGTTGTCTCCTCATCGCTCTCCCGACCAGCTGTATTTCGGTCTGCCTTTATCTTCTCCCAGCACAGCTTAGTGTACTAAATGTAGCCGGGCTTCCCACTCCTCTCCCACTATATGTAGCTGGGCTTCCCACTCCTCTCCCACTATATGTAGCAGGGCTTCCCACTCCTCTCCCACTACATGGAGCTGGGCTTCCCACTCCTCTCCCACTACATGGAGCTGGGCTTCCTTCTCCTCTCCCACTATATGTAGCTGGGCTTCCCACTCCACTCCCACTATACATAGTTGGGCTTCCCACTCCTCTCCCACTATATGTAGCCGGGCTTCCCCCTTCTCTCCCACTATATGTAGCCGGGCTTCCCACTCCTCTCCCACTATATGTAGCTGGGCTTCCCACTCCTCTCCCACTATATGTAGCCGGGCTTCTCACTCCTCTCCCACTATATGTAGCTGGGCTTCTCACTCCTCTCCCACTATATGTAGCTGGGCTTCCCACTCCTCTCCCACTATATGTAGCCGGGCTTCCCACTCCTCTCCCACTATATGTAGCCGGGCTTCCCACTCCTCTCCCACTATATGTAGCTGGGCTTCCCACTCCTCTCCCACTATATGTAGCCGGGCTTCTCACTCCTCTCCCACTATATGTAGCTGGGCTTCCCACTCCTCTCCCACTATATGTAGCCGGGCTTCCCACTCCTCTCCCACTATATGTAGCCGGGCTTCTCACTCCTCTCCCACTATATGTAGCTGGGCTTCCCACTCCTCTCCCACTATATGTAGCCGGGCTTCCCACTCCTCTCCCACTATATGTAGCTGGGCTTCCCACTCCTCTCCCACTATATGTAGCTGGGCTTCCCACTCCTCTCCCACTATATGTAGCTGGGCTTCCTTCTCCTCTCCCACTATATGTAGCTGGGCTTCCCACTCCTCTCCCACTATATGTAGCTGGGCTTCCCACTCCTCTCCCACTATATGTAGCTGGGGTTCCCACTCCTCTCCCACTATATGTAGCCGGGCTTCTCACTCCTCTCCCACTATATGTAGCCGGGCTTCCCACTCCTCTCCCACTATATGTAGCCGGGCTTCCCACTCCTCTCCCACTATATGTAGCCGGGCTTCCCACTCCTCTCCCACTATATGTAGCTGGGCTTCCCACTCCTCTTCCACTATATGTAGCCGGGCTTCCCACTCCTCTCCCACTATATGTAGCTGGGCTTCCCACTCCTCTGCCACTATATGTAGCTGGGCTTCCCACTCCTCTCCCACTATATGTAGCTGGGCTTCCCACTCCTCTCCCACTATATGTAGCTGGGCTTCCCACTCCTCTACTCCAGTCTGGTTCCCTTCCTCTATTCTATACAAATCTTCTCTCCCCTTCCTACACGGTCATCACCTAATCTATATGTCACTGATCAACTCTTTCATCTATCTTTGATCCATTTCAACTTCACCTAAAAGGGGAAGTTCCGCTTTAAGTCACCTCCTCCTCCTTGGACACATTTGGCATGTCATTTTGTTTTGGGGGCAGGTATTTGGTTTTGACAGGTACCCTCTCCTACCTACTTCCACTCAGATTAAAAAAATGGAAATAAAGTTGCGCTACTAATATATAGAAAAGCTGCTAGCATCAACAATAAGACTGATTGTATAAAAAGTAAGATACAGCGCTACAAAGTCCATAGGAACCCTGAATAGGTAATACACCACACAATATATTCTAATTGGGCGACTGAGTGGCAGATGAGGTTTAATGTTGATAAATGTAAAGTTATGCAATTGGGGGCTAAGAATATGCATGCATCATACATACTAGGGGGAGTACAACTGGGGTCTGTAGTAGAGAAGGATCTGGGGGGATCTGTAGTGGAGAAGGATCTGGGGGGATCTGTAGTGGAGAAGGATCTGGGGGGATCTGTAGTGGAGAAGGATCTGGGGGGATCCGTAGTGGAGAAGGATCTGGGGGGATCTGTAGTGGAGAAGGATCTGGGGGTTTTAGTTGATCATAAGCTCAATAATGGCATGCAATGCCAAGCTGCGGTTTCCAAAGCGAGCAAAGTCCTTTCTTGTATTAAGAGAGGTATGGACTCCAGAGACAGAGATATAATTTTGCCCCCCCTGTACAAATCATAAGTAAGACCTCATCTGGAATATGCAGTTCAGTTTTGGGCCCCAGTTCTCAAAAAGGACATCGGAGAACTGGAGAAAGTGCAGAGAAGGGCAACCAAATTGATAAGAGGCATGGAGGAGCTCAGCTATGAGGAAAGATTAGAGGAACTGGATTTATTCACTCTTGAGAAGAGGAGAATTAGGGGGGATATGATCAACATGTATAAATATATAAGAGGTCCATACAGTGAACTTGGTGTTGAGTTATTCACTTTACGGTCATCACCGAGGACAAGGGGGCGCTCTTTACGTCTAGAGGAAAAGAGATTTCACCTCCAAATACGGAAAGGTTTCTTCACAGTAATGCCGCATACAGACGGTCATTTTTTGTGATGAAAAAAAATGACGTTTTTGAAAACGTCATTTAAAATGATAGTGTGTGGGGAAAACGTTGTTTTATGTCTTCAGAAAAACTACCAAAAAAAAATTCGAACATGCTCGAATTTTTTGTGTCATTTTTCAAAATGTCGTTTTTTGTGTCAATTAAAATGATAGTGTGTGGGCAAAACGACGTTGAAAACAAAGTTTTTTAAACCCGCACATGCTCAGAAGCAAGTTATGAAGCGAGCTTCAATGGAACAGAGTGCCGTCATACGTGCTGAACGTAACATCGCTTTGCTAGAGCATTTTGAAAAACGATGGTGTGTATGCTACATCGTTTTTGAAAATGAAGTTTCAAAAATGTCGTTTTTTTTCCATCACTTAAAATGAAAATGTGGAACAGACTCCCTCCAGAGGTGGTTCTGGCCAGCTCAGTAGATTGCTTTAAGAAAGGCCTGGATTCTTTCCTAAATGTACAGAATATAACTGAGTACTAAGATTTGTAGGTAAAGTTGATCCAGGGTAAATCCGATTGCCTCTCGGGGGATCAGGAAGGAATTTTTTCCCCTGCTGTAGCAAATTGCATCTCATGCTCTGCTGGGGTTTATCCATGACCTGTCTGGTGTGTCAATTGGCCTTCATGATGTTCACTAAGGTTCTCTAACAAACCTGAGGATCTCACAGAACAGCGGTCTTTATACTAAGACTAAATTGCACACAGGTGGACTCTATTTACTAATTAGGTGACATCTGAAGCCAATTCCACTAGATTTTAGTTAGGGGTATCAGAGTAAAGGGAGCTGAATACAAATGCCCCGCCCCCCCACACATTTTCACATATTTATTTGTAAAAAAAAGTTTAAAAACCATTTATAATTTTCCTTCCTCTTCACAATTATGTGCCACTTTGTGTTTTTCTATCACATAAAATCCCCCAAAAAATACATTTATGTTTTTGGTTGCAACATGAAAAAATGTGGGAACATTTCAAGGGGTATGAATACTTTGATGTGAAAATTTTAGGGGTTTCCCCAAAATCTAAATTTTTTTGCCAAGGGTTCCTCAAAGGCAAATACTTTAAGAAACATTGGATTAGAAGAACATAAGTGACTCTGAATACATCCCAGTGTACAGCGGATTTATCCCTTCATTACACTCACCTCTCCAGTCAGCAGGCTGAGGATCTCCAGGGTGAGGTTCAATATCTTCTCATTCCGGGGAAATTCCTTCCTTACATTCTTCACAAAACTCAAATTCTGCTGATTGTCCATCATGACGTCCTTGTAGAGATCCTTGTGTCCTTCTAAATACTCCCACTCCTCCATGGAGAAATAGACAGTGACATCCTGACACCTTATAGGAACCTGACACACACAATGATACAGTCACCATCCAGACACACCCCTTGTCTGTTACTGGATAATGTCCCAGAATCCTCCTCACCTCTCCTGTCAGCAGCTCCATCATCTTCTTGGTGACTTCTAGAATCTTCTCCATGTTGTGTCTCTCAGGTTTTAGGGAGTCACATGGAGGCACTGTGATGGTCATGTGATCACCTGACTTCACAAGAGGAAATCTCTGTATTGAGGAACCAATAGGAATATCATGTTAGAATCCCAGAATCCTCCTCACCTCTCCGGTCAGGTCTGTATTATTAATAGAGATAAGAGTGATGTCATGTGACCTCCCAGAATCCTCCTCACCTCTCCGGTCAGGTCTGTATTATTAATAGAGATAAGAGTGATGTCATGTGACCTCCCAGAATCCTCCTCACCTCTCTGGTCAGGTCTGTGTATTATTAATAGAGATAAGAGTGATGTCATGTGACCTCCCAGAATCCTCCTCACCTCTCCGGTCAGCAGGTAGATGATCTCCAGGGTGAGGTTTAGTATCTTCTCAGTCATGTGACTCCGGTCCTCCTCCATCCTCATTGGTCCCGTCATTTGATCTATACAGGTCTCCTTGTAGACGGATAACTTTGGGAAATGAAAGAAAATAATTATTTGGATGGTATTGGTGACACAATTATTATTCATGATTTATACAGTGCCAACAGTTTATGCAGCGCTTGACAATGTGGAGGGGGGACAATACAAAAGGTACAGGAGGGCCCGGCTCATAGAGCTTACATTCTAAAGAGAGGGGGTGGTGGTACAAGAGGTAATAGCTTCAGAGAATGATTTGATGTTTCCCAGGGACAGTTGTTAGGTGGGATAGGATGTGGATGTGAGGGGGGTAATAGAAGGGTTGCTGGATATTTAAGAACTACTGCCCCACAGGAACACACTTACGCCCCGTACACATGATCAGAAATCCCAACAAGAAAAGTCCGATGTGAGCTTATGGTCAGAAATTCCAACCGTGTGTATGCTCCATCGGACTTTGCTGTCGGAATTTCCGCCAAGAAAAGACTAAGAGCAGGGTCTCTTTTTATCCAACAGAAAATTTCCTATCGGAAAATCCGTTCGTATGCAATTCTGACACGCACGCTCGGAAAACAATTTGACGCATGCTCGGAAGCATTGAACTTAATTTTCTCGCCTCGTCGTAGTGTTGTATATCACCGTGTTCTTGACGGTCGAAAGTTCAGAGAACTTGTGTGACCGATTGTATACAAGCCAAGCTTGAGCGGAATTCCGTCGGAAAAATCATCCAAGATTTTTCAGATGGAAATTCCGATTGTGTGTACGTGGCATTAGTTTGGACTGTCTTGCGTCTGATTTTTTTTATTTTATTTTTTGGCTCCTGGGACCCTCTTGTCCGGCCAGATCAGAAATTCCCTTTCCTCTGTTGCGTTTGTTTGAATTTAATTAGTTTTAGATCTGCAGACAAGGATTGATAAATACGATCCTTCCTCTGACTTGAGGCAGTGCTGCAAGACTCCAATCTCCGGCAGCCTGCTGACTGACAGGAGTGATGTCACTCTCTGCAGTAAGAGAAGGGATTAGATTGGATAGCAGGAGGATGCTGCTGGTGAAGTACAGAACTGTGGGGGAGGAGTCTGCTCTGTACTCTCCAATAGCAACTCAGTGTGGGTAGGAGGAGGACAACAGGGGGAGGGGTTTGTTCTCTTAATCTATTTTGTCTTCTGGAACATTTTCCTTGACCAGTGAGATGGTGAGGTGAAGGCTTCCTTCATTTGCTGGCAGGAGTTCTTTAAGAAGGTCAGAAAAGTAAGTGCAGGTGGGGGTGGGGGGACCATCAGAGACCAAGAGCCCCTATGAGCACAGAAGCCCCCTCTTACCTCAGAGCCTTGCAGCCTGACTACCCCCTCAGAGCCCCCACAGCCCTTCAGCCCCACTAACCTCTCAGAGTTGTTCAGTCCTATTACTTCCTAGGAGGCCCCCAAAGTCCTTCATCTACACTTCCTCCTCCGGGGTCCCAGAGCCCTTCAGATGAAGTAAACTCTCAGAGGCTCCCAGAATCCTTTAGTCCCACTACCACCTCAGAGACCCCTCAGATCCTCTAGTTTACTCAGAACCAGTGGCAGAACTATTACAGTCACAAAGGTCACACCTGCGACCCTGGCATTCCGCCAATACAGGGGGGGGCCAAGACAGCAGGGAAGGGTCTTGCTGTTGGAGTAAAGGGTCCCAGGATCGGGGGAGGCTCCCCTGGTGATCGCCAATAAGGATTGCTGAGAACAGAGTGTGCAGCACATTCAGCCTTTGCAGAGCCCCCTTGCTGTGTCTGATCTGCTCCCAACACGGGCACAGCGCCCTCCAACACCAGCCAACTCCTCTCCCCACTCCTCCTCCCCCAGACACAAGATCAAAGTTCTCCATACTGGGCTGTGCCCTTTGCCGGCTCTGAGGAACCCGTCACTGATGCCAGCTGCAGCTCCCAGGGCCTGATGAGTGCCTGTATGTGGGGTGGGGATCCTCGGTGTGTGTGTGGCCCTTGAGGTGTGCGGGGGGCAGGACCACTTCTCTGCACATCTCAAACTCCTCTCCTACTGCCAGCTGCTCTCTGGAGTTTCTGCCCAGCCTTCTACCCCAACACCTATGTGCCCCTTCCAGGGATGCCTATATTATTGTCCCTTCATCTGTCCCACCTATTCCTATCCATCCTCCTCATCTCTCTTCCACCCCTGCTAGGGTTGCCACCTCTCCAGGATTCACCCGGATAGTCCGGGTTTTGAATCATGTGCCCAGGTTTCAGTCCCCCTGAAACCCGGACACAATATTCAGACAGGAATGTGGCTCAGGACAGAACGTGACAGGAGGGTGAGGGGGCACTATGTGCGCCACATTACTATTCTCTTTGGAGTTCCCAAAGGTGTCCCAGGTCTGTTACAATCCTATAGTGTATACTAAAAATATATATACTGTGCGCCTCTAAATCGTTCGGGTTTGGCAACCCTAACCCCGCCCATAACCCCCTCTGACTGGCACCCCGGTTCAGACCCCCTCCCCCCATTCATGCCCCTCACCTCAGCCTTTGTCATCACTTGGGAATCTCAGTGGCTGCATTGTGCCATGTTTGGGGTCACAGAGAACGAAGCCCCTCACTGGGGGGCTGCTGGAAGTGATCGGTGGAGGTGACCTCTGTGGGTGTAAATAGGAAATAAGATCTTATTACCTCCTCTGCTGTTACTTCCAGCAATGTCTCCTCTTTCCTGCCTCATGGAACGTCTTGTCTTTATTCCAGATTACTTCCTGTCTGTAATGACATCACTTCCTGTCTGCATTCCATAGAATCTTCCTGTCTGGATATGAGTGAGATCACCACCTTGTGGAGATGAGAGGAACTGCAGCCCCAAGAAATGTCTCATAGTAGCCACGCCTGTAAAATACCTTACAGAGCTACCACAGAAGATCAAATAAAATACAAAAAAGTAAGAAAAAATGTATACAGTTCTTATATAACCAATTGTTTAAGAAACATATTTTTATTAAATATAGAAAAGTCTTAAAGACACAGAACACAAGGTCACAACAAATGTATCGCTAATGAAACAGATACCCCCGAAACTGATCCTTTTGGTGAAGAAAATACAAAAATACATCCAAAAGCATAAATATATATCAATCCATGCAAGCATGTATTGTTCACATAGGAATGGTGGTGGAGATTTCGCAAAGTAAGTACAATTCCTTGAATGCTTAAATAAAATAATTAATCGTGGAGTGAAAAAAGCTGTAAAACAATAAATATATAAACTGGGTCATCCACTTCCTCCACAAAGACAATGGGGCTGATTTACGAGCCGTTTGCGCCTTGAGTTGCGGTGCACGCCGAGACGCAACAGGCGTTTTGATATTTACAAAACGTTTGTGCCGGTAACGCAGCACTATTCCCCATTTACTAAAGTGATCTTGGCGCACAGGAGGAGGCGATCTTGGCGCACGGCATCTTCAAATCCAAATAAAAAAAAGCTGGAATGTGGGGTGATGTGAGGAAGTTTAGTAACAACTGCCCAAGTCACAAATATGGCCAAAATAGAATGAGAAAATGGAAAATTGTATCATACTTACCAGTAATTTTCCTTTCCTGGTGCCTATCCATGGCAGCAAACTTGTGATAGAGCTCCGCCTCGACTCCTCCTTCAGGACTAGTGAATAGAATAAATTAAACGCATAGCCCCTCCCCCAACATTCTCCGTAATATAGAATACCAAGGGTGGGAGCGTATGCTGCCATGGATAGGCACCAGGAAAGGAAAATTACTGGCAAGTATGATACAATTTTCCGTTTTCCTGGTGCCTCCATGGCAGCATACTTGTGATAAATAACTAGCTGACATGGGTGGGATAATGCTTAACAATACATGTTTAATTAGAAGAGGACATAGCAGCCTGAAATGCCCCTCTTCCAAACTCAACAGTCGTGAGAGCTCCTGGACCAATATGGTAGTGTCTGAGGAACGTATGCTGAGAAGACCAGGTGGCGGCCCTGCACACCGTCTTCAACAAAACATTAGCCCTTGCTGCCCAGGAAGCTGAGACTGCCCTTGTAGAATGAGCATTTACTCAGGATGAAGAATATTCTTTACCCTGTAGGCCTTCTGGATTAACTTTACAACCCAAGATGCCAGAGTTCTGATGGAAGCTTCTTTGCCCCTGTATTTACTGAACGGTACAATGAAAAGTCTCTCAGAGTTTCTGAAGGGGTCGTGGCTCGAAGGTAGGCCCTGAGCACTCTGGATACATCCAGCTCACGACAAGACTCTGAACCTGTGTCTGTAAATACTGGTAGCGCCCAGGTTCCAACAGGTGGCTTGGAGTAGCGACCTTAGGTGTGAACCCTCGAAGGGGCGAAGTTCCACCCTGTTCGGGAAGGAGATGTGGCCGTCACCCATCCCTAAGGTGTGAAGTTCCGAGATCCTTCTGCCAGATGTAATTGCTAGCAGGAAAGCTGTCTTTAGTGTCAGGTTCCATATTGCTACTTGTTCCACTGGAGCAAAGGGATGGTCAGATAGAATTTCAAGGACCAGGGACAGATCCCACTTAGGAAATGATCGTCTGACAGGTGTCGCCGAATCTTCAATACTCCTCTGAGGAAAGTGACTACCAAGAGATCCTCCACCCATCTCTTACTTGTTGCGGCAGAGATTGCTGCTACCTGCACTTTGAGGGAGCTCAGACCAAGCCCCAGATCAAGTCCTGTCTGAATGAAACCTAGAATATTGGACGTAGAGGGGAGGATTGGATCAAATTCATTTCCGGTAGCAAATGACAAGAACTTGTCCCAGATTTTTGATTATATGGCATTAGTTGCCAGCTTTCTGGCTTTTAGAAGGGTTGTTATGACTCCTGGGGAACACCCTAGGGAATTGAACCTTCGCCTCTCAACCTCCAGATTCGAAGATTCAACTTCTGAGGGTTTGGATGAACTAGACTGCCCTGCGACAGAAGTTGAGGGAAAGGAGGGATCCTGATTGGAGAGCTCACACTGAGGCGCATGGCTAGAGGGAACCAGGGTCTCTTCGGCCAATACGGAAGTACTGCCACCACCTGGACTGACTCCCTGAGGAGCCTCAGGAGGAATTTGAATATTAATGGCCTGGGAGGAAAGGCATATGCTGTGGTGAACCTTCAGGGCATCCACTGCCTCAGCTTGTGGATGCTGCATTCGAGAGAAGAATCTGTCCAGCTTGGTATTCTATGGGGAGACGAACAGGTCTACCTGAGGGGGATCCCATATGCTGGCAATCTGATGGAAGACGAGGGGGTGGAGAGCCCATTCATTGTTGTCCAGGAAGTTTCTGGGCAACGTGTCTGCTTCCGTGTTCAACCTGCCCGGCAGATACATTGCTCTGGGGTCCAGGAGGTTCTTCTCTGCCCAGAGTGTGATCAGCATCACCTCCTTGAGGAACGACCTGCTGCGAGTGCCTCCTTGCTTCTGCAGATAAGCTGCCATGTTGTCTAGATGTAGAAGTATTCTCTGGCCTCTGATTTGGGACGCCAAAGCTAGTGCTAAGAAGGCTGCCCTCATCTCCAAGATGTTGGATACCACTCCCTGGGTAGAACATGACCATCTACCCTGTATTCTGGTTTGCCTGCAATGGGCTCCCCAGCCCTGTCCGCTTGCATCGGACATAATTGTGATCCAAGGATGGGGAACCAGGTGACTAGGTTTGGAGAGGTTTTCTGGAACTGTCCACCAGTGAAGACTCCCGTGCATTACTCCCGTCAGCAGTATCATTTGGGATAGTCGTTGTTTCTTCCACTGTGCCAAGAAACCTGTCTGGAAATACCTCAAGTGCCAATGGGCCCAAGGAACCATGGGCATACAAGAAGACACTGTGCAGATGAGGCTCAGGAATTGTGAAGCTGTCAGATACGGGCTCCGGATGACCTTGATCATTCTCTGGGTGACAATCCTTGCCTTTGGCGGTGGTAATGACACTGTCCCCTCCTGAGTGTTGAACATTGCACCCAGGTAGATTATCTGCTGTGTGGGTGCTAGTTGACTCCTTTCGGAATTTATTAGCCACCCTAGCTCTTTTAGGGACTGTAGAAAAATTTCCCGGTGACATACCAACTGATACGGATTGCTTGCTAGGAGGAGGATGTCGTCCAAGTAGTGGAATATCCTCAAGCCCCTCTCCCGCAGGGGAACCAAAGCAGATATTAGTATCTTGGTGAACACCCTGGGAAAGGTGCACAGACCGAAAGGCAGGGCTTGAAACTGTAGGTGGGTCCATCCCACTGCAAATCTCAGACATTTTTGCAATGCAGGTAGAATTAGAACGCATTCTGCAGAAATCATCCAATCTGATGGCTGGACTGCCTGAATAATCCTCTGCAGGGACTCCATTTTGAAGCTTTTGGGGCAGATATACCGGCTGAGCCTCTGAAGGTCTGTCACAGTCCTCCACCCACCTGTCCTCTTTGGGACCAGAAATAGGGTGGAGTAGACGCCTGCGAAGCGCTCTGCCAAGGGAACCAGAACAGCCGCCCCCTGAAGCTGGAGTGACGTTAGGAAGTTTTACAGAGCTTGAGCCTTTGGCGGAGAGGAAGGAATCTCTGTTCCTTTGAAAGAGTCCCAAGGTGGGGGATGAGAGAAATTCCAAAGGTGCCCCCATTGAATTGTTGACAGAACCCATGGGTCCTGACAGCATGTGGCCCAGACTGGGACGAAGAACTTTAGCCTGGCTCCCATTGGGAGTGCCTGGGCTACTCTGGCGTCAAAAAGACTGCTTCTGCTCCTGTGGAGCCGGAAAGGTCCTTCATCTTCCTGAAGAATCTACAGGTGGTGAATCTCTAGCTGGCGGAACCTAGAGGACCCACCTCTGAATCTTCACATCCTTCTGTCCTGGGGAACTTCCCTCCTGACAGCCTGGAGATAGCTTTATCCGTTTTGTCTCAATTTTGTTTGGAGAATAAGTCAGCCAGCCAATCTTTCAGCCAGAAGACCCTCTTCACCATTACTGAATGCAACATGGATCTTGCAGAGCATCTGATCGTGTCAATGGCCGCTACCCTGACAAAGTCTGCTGACAATCTAAGCTCTTCCAAGGCTTTAATTACATCCTGACGCAAAGCCGTCTCAATATTATATGCCCAAGATCTTATGGCATTTGATACCGATGTGAGGGCGATAGCTGGCTTACACGCTGCTCCCGCGGCTAATAGCTCCTCTTCAGCTCCAGGTTGGCTTGCCTGTCTGGAGGGTCTTTGAAGGAAGCGGAATCCTCCATTGGTAAAGCGCGCTTTTTTTTTCTTTTTTTTACGAGTCGCACCACCGATGCGTCTACCACTGGCATGGATTTTAATGACTGCCTTCCCGACTCTGTTAAGGGGTATAGTTTATTGAACCAGCCCCATGAAAGTTTTCTATCAGCTTTTGACCATTCATTCTGAATGACCTGACTAATGTCGCCCCTCAACGAGAAGAGAATCTGCCTCCCTTTGAGGATGGGAAGTAACTTGTAGACTCTTGGGGAGGCTCTTCTGCGTCTTTTCAGGTGATTGCAGTTTTGACTGCCTGGAAGAACAGCCTTACCAAGGAGAGACTGAAGCCAGAAGGTTGACTCCTCTGAAGAGTCCTCTGAAGAATCTACAGGTGGTGAATCTCTAGCTGGTCAGCCTGACGGTGGCAGAGGTGTACTGACTGCTGAAGGACCAGGGAGATTAGGTTCTGTATCCTGAACCTGGGACCAAAGTCACAAGCTCGGAGAAGGAGTCCTTCATTGTTCACTTGAGCAGGTCTACAGCGTGCTGATTTTCTAGCTCGCAGCTGGACTCATAGTCCATAAAACAGTCCTTACAGACCACTCTGTCTGGTAGTGGTGTGGCCCCACCTGTCCAGCATTTCTTCTTTGTATAGGTCCTAGGAGAGGGGGAAGGATCTTGTCCTCTGGATCTTGATCTCTCTGATCTATGACGTGAAGAATGGGACCTGGGACCGGTGGCGTGAAGAATGAGACTTGCGGTCTGAGCTGTCGTCATCACGGTGTCTTGAAGATTTTCTGGACCTCTTGGAGTGGGCAGGGCCACGGTGTAAGGAACTCACATTAGACCAGTGAGCGCACTTTTTTTTTTTTTTATATACTCACATATAGTTGGTCACATACCTAATAGGAGTGCAAGGATCTTTGTTGCAAGATAAATGACTAATTGCGGAGTTAGGCAGAAGGATCAGCTGCGGAAATTTAGTAAGAAAGGGAAAAAAAAGGAACTATGGAGTTTTTTGACACTTTTTTTTTTTTTTTTAATAACATACATTTATTTTTTTATCACCATTTTTTTGCGAATAAAAACAAAAAGGTAGCTACCACAGAGCAGCATCAGTAAAACCTAGCAGGGCACAGCTGAGGAGACTCTGACAGCTAACCCTGAATCTGAACTTAACTAGGCTCAGGTGGATGGGCTAATAATCCCATAAACCACCATTGCAAAGTGACTCTGGAAGAAAAGGGAAAATCTGGCCCCTCTTCCAGAATCCAAGATGGCCGCAGTGATGTTGAGTGATATACAAAACAAAACAAAACAAAAACTGTAGCCCACCGCTGATTTCGGGGGAAACAATCAACATCTGCAAGCCTGTCAGAATAAAAGGCACCTGCCCCATCAAACTGACCGGACTTAAAGGGAGCATCACAAAATAAAACAACAAGCACACTTTTTTTTTTTTTTTTAAAAGGAGACCGAACAGGCAAGTTAAAGGAAGGAAGGGATGGGAAAGGGGAGAGACAAAAAACAATATATGCCTAAAAATAAAATGGAAACCACCAGCCTGGAAAGATGTGAGCTGATCCTTTTGCGACTCCACTGCATTCATCATGGATGCGATAGCAATTTGCGTTTCTGTGAGGAAACTCTGCGAAAAGACCCCAACAGATCCACAGAGGGGTTCCCAGTCTTATCAGCGCTGTGAGCAGCCCAGGACAGGGACTGCGCACGGGAAAGGCTAAACCCGGCGGACGATGCCGACTGCAGAGGTATGGACATACATCTACTCTTCACCAGCACAAGAAGGTATGGAGGAAAGAAAGGAGAATGTTGGGGGAGGGGCTATGCCTTTAATTTATTCTATTCACTAGTCCTGAAGGAGGAGTCGAGGCGGAGCTCTATCACAAGTATGCTGCCATGGAGGCACCAGGAAAGTAATTTTTTCAGAACAAGCCTGCTGTGCCTGCAAGTTTAGAACGGCGAGAGGTCTTTTTGTGCACTGCGCATGCGCCGTTTATGCGAGCCGGTTCCCTGCACCATCAAAATCTTAGTAAATGTCAAGTAAAGTAAATGCATTTGCATAAGTTGAACAGGCGCACCTCTAAACTATAGGTTTTTTATTTTAACGCTGGTTCACTTTTTTTTTTAAAGAATATTTGCACACAGGTCATGTTAGCGTGTTACGTTGTTAACATGTTACATGTACCTTGTTATAATTATGTAAGAAGACTCTCGCTGCTCTAGCTCCTCATAAAAGGGCATTTATCCTCCCCCTCTAATGCTTATGTTTACTTTGGGCTAGCTTGTGCTTTTAAAGGGGAACTCCACACTCGAATGCTCGTGTCTCCCCCCTCTAATGCATCTAATTCTTTGGGGCTAGTTTTTGCTTTTAAAGGGGAACTCTACACTCCTCTCCATTCTTCAAAGGCTGTGAGCTGCCTTCACCAATCCAAACCACTTTTGGGGTGTCCGAGCCCCTCCTGCCCCCAAGCATCCACTCCCTTTCATTAGCTGGCTTGCTGTGTTTGGCTAGGGGTTTGTTAGTGCGTGGGAGGGGGTGTTTTTTTATGTGGGGTTCTCATTTTACACCTTTCCAGACCCAAATGGCCTTGTTTATATTAGGGGGGCAGGCTTTTTTTTATTTTGGAGTTAAAATCTTGCAGCTGCAATGTCGATTTGTAAGTTTTCTCTAAAGCCGTACATCTTTGAAGCAGCATTTTGGATACATGCTACAGATGCACCACTTTACAGGCAGAGTCCCCCCCCCCCTCCAAGTTAATAGCTTTAGGGCAAGTTCACTCATTTTCTGCATGTGCGTTTTGGATGCATTCCTGTGCGTTTATGATGTGTTTTTTAGCGGTTTAGTGTTCAAGTACAGTCCAGTGAAAATGCAGCATGTTCTCCTCTATTTTCTGGAACTGGAACGCACTGGAACTGCAAGCAATGGTGTGAACTATGCCATTGAAAAACATATAGCCGACTTTCCATGCATTTTTGAAGCATAAAACGCACTTGGATGCATGTGGTGTGAACTGGCCCTTACACAATTTGCCATATTTAAAGGCACTTCTCCTTGTTATGTTTTTGGGGTTCTCCAAATTGGTGACATTGATATATGTCCCTTAGGATGGGACCTGGGCCCCCATACCCATTTTAAGGCCAATAACTAGAAGATAAGGCAGCCAAGTGGGGACTAGCAAAATTACCAAGTCAGTTCCCATAGACTGCAATGGTATTTGTTGTATAACCTTTGCCCAGGTTAGGCTCTTTGTTTGCCCCCCTGGACCTGGGGGGTGTTTGTCCCATCTCTAATTTAGTAGCATGCTGGATGATGTGCTTAATTTTGGACAGGGGTGTGACTTATTTTGTGCTAGAAGCACTTGGGTTAGTCTAGGGATGCTCAGGGAGTTTTTGTTTCCTGTGTCTTTTGGTGTGTGAACATCACTTGGGAGTTTCTGGGCATGCTCAGGGACTTTGCTTTTTCTGGTGATTTTTGTGTGTGAACATCACTAGGATGTTGCTGGGCATGTTCAGAGAGTGTGTTTTTGGGTTATTAATTTAAGGACATCCTTAACAGGTGTCCCCACTTTAAAGTTCAGTCTCTACATTGGGTGAACTTGCGTTTTGTGTGTTTCATGGGCTGTGCATGTGTTTTCAATCGCCTCATTAGCACACAAGCCTATGTTATATAAAGCTTGCAGATAGTATTACTCTACCTACCTGAAAAGAGGCCAGATTGTGTGTGGGGGCCGGCAAAAGAGAACATTTTGGTCTCCTTATCGAGTTTGTAACACATGTATTTCCACTTTGTATTTTGTTTGTTGTATCTGCAAAACAAGATTTTTTTTTTGTTTGGTTTATTGATTTTTTTGATGTTGTTAATGTGTGTCGTTTGTTCACTTTGATGTAATTGTCTGTGCTGCGTTATTTTACCAAATCTTTCTCAAGATGTTGTGACTAATGTTTCAGATTAACATACATGTTTTTTAGCTTTCCTTGCTCTTATCCTAGTCCTGTTTTGTTGACCAATACAATTTTATTGCAAATTTGGATGTTTTTTTGTGTTTTTTCATGCAGCAAATTTCACAGATGCAGCTTATCTAGGCTGATTGGAATGTCCAAACCAAACAGGTGTGATTTGTCTAAACGTTTTTTTTTTCTGGTGCCTTCATGGTAGCTTGTGCATGGATTGTGTGACAGGAAGTGAATACATTTGAAGGAGAAATGGTGAATACAACCTTCAAATGTCGCCACTATCAGGGGTGAAGACAACTCCCAAATACTCCCATTATCAGGGGTGAAGACATCCTCAAAAACTGACCAGACTTCTAATCCCTCTGCACTCTATCCCCAAGCAAAAATAAAGGATTTTGTTTAGTTTAACTTTGCAAAGTCACATTCCTAAGTACAACTGTGATGCATGTCAATGGCCCATTTAGCCCTTGTTTAATAGAAAACACCAGTTCCCTTTCACTAGAAACATTTGTTAGTCCGATCCTGGAGATCTGCATCTGCTTTACTATTAATTTCCATAAAAACTGAGTTCCTGCAGCTAAATGTATGTAGATGCGTGACCACTGTGTATATGAGATGCACAACTGCTGTGTGCGCACAGGTATGCGCATATGTGGATCACGGAAAGCGGTGACCAGCACACAGGTATGACATCATGCCCCTACAGGAAGTTGCTTGTACTGCTGCTAAATTCTCTAAGGAAGAGATGATACTTATTTGCAAATAAAGAATTATATTTTTTTTTTAACATGGGGTGGTGTTTGTGTGGGTCCCTAACACACATTCATACATATTGGGGCCAATTTAGACAGGATCTGATTTACAGCAGATTTTTAGCTTGTGGGAGGAAACCGGAGTACCTGGAGGAAACCCATGCAGGCACAGGGAGAACATGCAAACTCCAGGCAGATAGTGTCATGGATGGGATTTGAACCAGCGACCCTTTTTGCTGCTAGGTGAAAGTGCTAACCACTACACCACTGTGCTGCACAAATATGTATCTAGAGATGTAGGTTCTTGTGTCCACTTGTGAAAATATAAGTGGGTCATGGCATGTCTAAATTCCGAATTGGGCACTTAAGATGGTCATGCACTATGCAATCTATTTGGCCAATCTCTGTACAACTCGATATTTCGGCAAAATAGGTAATAGGAAGACGCACTTGAACAATTAATTACATTTTTTGGAAATCAAACAGGCTCTTGCCTAATCTAATTTTTCTAAAAGATTGCAGTGTATGGTCACCAAAAAAGATCAAGATCTGAAAATATTAATCTATTGGGTTTAGAAACACGTTTCTGTTCTTTGTAATGAAATATTTGTGTGAAAATAGAACAAAAAAAAATTCAAAGATATATTAGAAGTAATAGGAATGCGATTGGCATCAAAAGGGTTAATTAAGTGAGAACATCTACTAATTGCCTAACAAGACACATCCGAATAAGATTGGCGTGCGCTATTATCAATGAGAAAACAGCTGTTACCCTGGCAACCGTTGCCATTTACATATTTATTATCGCTTTGCACTTCAAAGTGCGCCGCTTCGCACGTTCGATTAATGACTTTTCCGGCGCACCAATTAAGATATGAACCGGCGCGACGCATTGTTCTTAGTAAATCAGCCCCATCGTGTTTTTTTCTAAATTGTCGCTCTTTTTTTGTTTATAGCGCAAAAAATAAAACCGCAGAGATGATTAAATACCACCAAAAGAAAGCTCTATTTGTGGGGGAAAAAAGGATGTCAATTTTGTTTGGGTACAGCGTCGCACGACCGCACAATTGTCAGTTAAAGTGACACAGCACCGTATCACAAAAAATAGCCTGGTCATTGAGCAGCCAAATCTTCCAGGGCTGAAGTGGTTAAAATCCCTGCTCCTCTAAAAATGATTGTTTTAAAAAAAAAATTGCATTGATATATTTCCCTCAAGGGCAGTACCGGGTCCACATACACTTTTTATGACAATAACTTGCATATAAGCTTTTAAAATGATTTTTCATGTTCGTGTCCCATAGACTCTAATAGGGTTTGCTTGTTCGCTAGAACTGTTTACCGGTTTGAGGTTTTCTGGTGCCAACCGGGCGCCGTTTGGCCCATCCCTACTGGCCATAATGTAACACAGTGTTTTCCTATGATCGCTGACTCCATCTAGTGACCATAATGGGGTATTTTGTATCTGACAAACCTCCATTAGTAAAAAATAGCACAATACCTCATCATGACCACTAGATGGAGCCAAAGAAATCTGAGTATGAAATAAAATACATCCAATATTCATCACAGTTAGGTGAATGCCGCTCACATTCATTCAAATATTTATTTTTAAACAGACCTCTAAGGCCCCGTACACACGGTCGGACAAAACCGATGAGAATGGGCCGAGGTTCAGTTTCATCGGACCAAACCGACCGTGTGTATAGCCCACCGGTCTGTTGTCCTTCGGTCCAAAATTTTAAAACATGCTTTAAAAATCGTACCGATGGCCCGCTGCCCGATCGGTCCAAACCGATGGTTAGTACAGAAAGCATCGGTTCAAAACCTGCGCATGCTCAGAATCAAGTCGACGCATGCTTGGAAGCATTGAACTTCGTTTTATTCAGCAGGTCGTGTGTTTGACGTCACCGCGTTCTGACCCGATCGGTTTTTGGAATGATGGTGTGTACACACATGAGACCATCAGGCCACTTCAGCGGTGAACCGATGGAAATGGCCCGTTGGACCATTCTCATCGGTTTGGAACGACCGTGTGTACGCGGCCTGAGTGTTTGTGAAATCTTAGACCCAATTTTTATTTTTCTACTGCTATCAATGGCCAACACGGTACAACACTTCATCCATGTCTTTGGTGATCTCTGATCTCCTTATGAACAATTCCTATCGCATGACACCCGGGACATGTAGTTCTGAGGGCCGGACAGGTAGGTTTTTTAACATTTAGCACTGCTGTGGGTGAGCAAGGAGCAGGTAAATGCCCCCCACCCCTGCACACACCCGCTGTGTATCCTGGGCTCCTCTTGCCCATCTGAGGACTTGGGACCAGCATAGCGGGTGATAATGGGTAGAGGGGAGGGAGGAGAGAGGACACACACCTGCTCTCCTCCCCTTCTTGGTCCGGACCGGGAAGTGTCATGTATGACATCACTTCCCTATCCTGACTGGATGTCATACGACTTTCCATAATAAGCTGCTCAGGCACACGTGGCGATCAGTGATGCCGTGTATCGCCTATGACGTAGGCACTTCACCATGTGATCAGCGATGTCCAATTAAATCTAATCACAGGTAACCAGGAAGTGACTGTTATTGGCTTTCCTTTATTCATTGAGACAAGGCGCGAGTAGAGGAGAGCCGATCAGTGGATCTCCTGACGAGGGGGATCTACATTGATATTTAGCATTGATTATCAGTACAGGCCCATGATGACCACCAGTGATGCCAATCAGTGCTGCATAGTAGTGCTTCCTCATCAGTGCCCATCAGTGAAAGAGAAAACTTACTTATTTACCAAATTTTATAACAGAAACAAGGATATTTTTTTTTTCAAGCACAAAACATAAAAACCTTAGTGGCGATCAAATACCCCAAAAGAAAGCTCTATTTGTGGAGAAAAAGATAAAAATGTCATTTGGGTACAGTGTTACATGAGCGCACAATTGTCATTCAAAGTGTGAGAGCGCTGAAAGATGAAAATTGGCAAAAACCAACAAAAACAGCTCTGGCAGTGAAAGGGAAGATGTTCCATGTTCCTGCAGCGGCTCAGTGATCCGAGTCCTCTGTGTGACAGCAGTGCGGCGGGAAGTTCCCCGTACCGGCTGTTACTTTATGAAAAGAGCGCGGCCGTGCCATTCATTCACAGAGTTCCGTCCTTTGCCGATGGCGGGTTGTAGTTTTCAATGAACTCCCACACCGCTGCTGAGCTCTCTGGTAGATGAGGAACAAGGAGATTGTCATAAGGGACAAGGAGATTGGGACCACGATTTAGTCCCTCGGATAAGTTTTTTTTTTAACTGTCCACACCCTTGGAACTGTATTTTTACATGATGAAGATCAGCCATGGAGTATATCTGAGGTGTATATCAGGGTGTGCTTCTTCCCCACATGAGAACTGTGATGTCCAGCAACATAAATATAGAAGACAAGGGCACTAATACACCTTGAAGGTTGTGTAGGATCCCTGATGTACAGGAAGACAGGACTTCAGTGAGGAACAATTCCCTCACTGAGGACAGGAATACGGCTTCTCCCCCATGTGAGATCTCTGATGTCTGTAAAGACTGGACTTCTCTGAAAAACGTTTACCGCACTCAGGACAGGAATACGGCTTCTCCCCTGTGTGAGATCTCTGATGTGTCAAAAGATTGGACTTCTGTGAAAAACATTTCCCGCACTCAGGACAGGAATACGGCTTCTCCCCCGTGTGAGATCTCTGATGTGTGTAAAACATGGACTTTACTGAAAAACCTTTCCCACACTCAGAACAGGAATATGACTTCTCCCCCGTGTGAGATCTCTCATGTGCGTAAAGACTGGACTTCCGTGAAAAACATTTCCCGCACTCAGGACAGGAATATGGCTTCTCCCCTGTGTGAGACCTCTGATGTCTGACAAATTCAGATTTTTCTCCAAAACATTTCCCACACTCAGGACAGGAATGTGGCTTCTCCCCTGTGTGAGATCTCTGATGTGTGTAAAGATGGGCCTTCTGTGAAAAACATTTATCGCACTCAGGACAGGAATGCGGCTTCTCCCCCGTGTGAGATCTCCGATGTGTGTAAAGATAGGACTTATGTGAAAAACATTTCCCACACTCAGAACAGGAATATGGCTTCTCACCCGTGTGAGATCTCTGATGTGTGTAAAGATTGGCCTTCTGTGAAAAACATTTCCCGCACTCAGGACAGGAATATGGCTTCTCCCCTCTGTGAGATCTTTTATGCCTATTAAGATTGGATTTAAAATTGAAACACTTCCTGCATTCAGTGCAGGAAAAGCTCTTATCTGTTTGAAGGACGGCACCGTCCCTCACAGTCTGAGGTTCCTCAGGATAAGAGGAATACGATGGCCTGGCACCGTCCCTCACAGTCTGAGGTTCCTCAGGATAAGAGGAATACGATGGTCTGGCACCGTCCCGCACAGTCTGAGGTTCCTCAGGATAAGAGGAATATGATGGTCCGGCACCGTCCCTCATAGTCTGAGGTTCCTCAGGATAAGAGGAATACGATGGCCTGGCACCGTCCCTCACAGTCTGAGGTTCCTCAGGATAAGAGGAATACGATGGTCTGGCACCGTCCCGCACAGTCTGAGGTTCCTCAGGATAAGAGGAATATGATGGTCCGGCACCGTCCCGCATAGTCTGAGGTTCCTCAGGATAAGAGGAATACGATGGTCCGGCACCGTCCCTCACAGTCTGAGGTTCCTCAGGATAAGAGGAATACGATGGTCCGGCACCGTCCCTCACAGTCTGAGGTTCCTCAGGATAAGAGGAATACGATGGTCCGGCACCGTCCCGCACAGTCTGAGGTTCCTCAGGATAAGAGGAATACGATGGCCCATCTACACTGTGTGGTGCCGGATGGACATTTGAGGTAGTCGGGTTTTCTCCTGGACTATACTGTGTGATGTCCTCATCTTCTACTTTACAGTCTGGAGACAAAGTGAGACAATCCTCTGAGGTTTTCCTCATCTCCCGTCCATCTACTAAAATAGAAATACAAAGATTATTACTAGACATGAGCTGTTTGGTTCCCCTAACCCAGGACTCCGCCCACATAAGGCACCTTTGTCTCCGAGGATCTTACAATTTCCCCCTCAAGGTAACAAGTAAATGGCTCCTCTGTAGGGCGGCAACTAATGATTATTTTCAGAATAGGCCGATCATTGTTTTGATTAATCGACAAATTAGATACAAACCTCAAAAGTTGGGTGTATAATGGAGTTAATATTCTTGAATATCTATATACAGCGGTAAATATAAATCTCCAGATATATAGTTGGATATTTAATCCACTCTGAGAATAACAGACAGATAGATGTATTATTAGAGGGTGAATCTGCTACATATCACAATCACAGAACAACATTAATAAAATATAAAAAGAGGTAAAACGCTGTTTTGCAGATGATCAGACAGGAGTGTAATATAATATGATGGGTGACAGACTCCCTTGTCATAGACAGGTAGGTGGGTACAAGCACCCTGCACCTGATGTCACTTATGCTGGCCGTACACAAACTCATTTTTCTTTCACAAAAACATTCATCCAATTTTCTAACCATTAGTGGGTCAAATCGGCGTTCATTTTCCACCACAGTGACGGGAAAATTGGAAGGAGCAGAACAGAAAACTTTTCTCCATAGAACAAATTCTCACATGGTGGGTGTGGTTTTTACTCAGAAGTTACATTCATTTTATAATTGAATGGTAAAAGAAAGTGGAATTTTCTATCTACACTCGTCCATTCATCGAATGTACAAATCATTTTCATACAAATATTTGTGTGAATATTCTCCTCCAATAATAGATCCGTGTATGACCAGCATAGGACATTTATAGCAGCAGCATGATTTTATTTCATCATCCGTTATGATGGGATAAAAAATATTCCTTTATAGTACAAAAACATCCGATAATCACTACTATAAGGGATCCATTTATACTGTGAGATAGTGAAAGTAATATATCTTATATCATATATATAATAAAAAAAATATACCCAGAAGTAGGATATATGGGGATTGTACCTGGGAGTCACACATAAAGATATATAGAGGTTAGAGGGGGAACCTACCTGCTCTGTGTAATTGGTTTGCACAGAGCAGGCCTGATCCTCCTCTTCTGGACCACCCAACTTCATGCTCCTCCTGCCTTCAGAGTTCCCCTATAGCAAACTGCAAAGTATAGTATAGAGTTCCCCTATAGGAAGGTACAAAGTATAGTATAGAGTTCCCCTATAGGAAGGTACAAAGTATAGTATAGAGTTCCCCTATAGGAAGGTACAAAGTATAGTATAGACTTCCCCTATAGGAAGGTACAAAGTATAGTATAGAGTTCCCCTATAGGAAGGTACAAAGTATAGTATAGAGTTCTCCTATAGGAAGGTACAAAGTATAGTATAGAGTTCCCCTATAGGAAGGTACACAGTATAGTATAGAGTTCCCCTATAGGAAGGTACAAAGTATAGTAAAGAGTTCCCCTATAGGAAGCCACAAAGTATAGTATAGAGTTCCCCTATAGGAAGGTACAAAGTATAGTATAGAGTTCCCCTATAGGAAGGTACAAAGTATAGTATAGAGTTCCCCTATAGGAAGGTACAAAGTATAGTATAGAGTTCCCCTATAGGAAGGTACAAAGTATAGTATAGAGTTCTCCTATAGGAAGGTACAAAGTATAGTATAGAGTTCCCCTATAGGAAGGTACAAAGTATAGTAAAGAGTTCCCCTATAGGAAGCCACAAAGTATAGTATAGAGTTCCCCTATAGGAAGGTACAAAGTATAGTATAGAGTTCCCCTATAGGAAGGTACAAAGTATAGTATAGAGTTCTCCTATAGGAAGGTACAAAGTATAGTATAGAGTTCCCCTATAGGAAGGTACAAAGTATAGTATAGAGTTCCCCTATAGGAAGGTACAAAGTATAGTATAGAGTTCTCCTATAGGAAGGTACAAAGTATAGTATAGAGTTCCCCTATAGGAAGGTACAAAGTATAGTATAGAGTTCCCCTACAGGAAGGTACAAAGTATAGTATAGAGTTCCCCTATAGGAAGGTACAAAGTATAGTATAGAGTTCCCCTACAGGAAGGTACAAAGTATAGTATAGAGTTCTCCTATAGGAAGGTACAAAGTATAGTATAGAGTTCCCCTATAGGAAGGTACAAAGTATAGTATAGAGTTCCCCTATAGGAAGGTACAAAGTATAGTATAGATTTCCCCTATAGGAAGGTACAAAGTATAGTATAGAGTTCCCCTATAGGAAGATACAAAGTATAGTATAGAGTTCCCCTATAGGAAGGTACAAAGTATAGTATAGTAAAGAGTTCCCCTATAGGAAGCCACAAAGTATTGTATAGAATTCCCCTATAGGAAGGTACAAAGTATAGTATAGAGTTCTCCTATAGGAAGGTACAAAGTATAGTATAGAGTTCCCCTATAGGAAGGTACAAAGTATAGTATAGAGTTCCCTTATAGGAAGGTACAAAGTATAGTATAGAGTTCTCCTATAGGAAGGTACAAAGTATAGTATAGAGTTCCCCTATAGGAAGGTACAAAGTATAGTATAGAGTTCTCCTATAGGAAGGTACAAAGTATAGTATAGAGTTACCCCTATAGGAAGGTACAAAGTATAGTATAGAGTTCCCCTATAGGAAGGTACAAAGTATAGTATAGAGTTCTCCTATAGGAAGGTACAAAGTATAGTATAGAGTTCCCCTATAGGAAGGTACAAAGTATAGTATAGAGTTCCCCTATAGGAAGGTACAAAGTATAGTATAGAGTTCCCCTATAGGAAGGTACAAAGTATAGTATAGAGTTCCCCTATGGGATGGCCTTATAGATATAACCTTACATGTATATAATTTTATATTGTTAGATGGTATTTTATGAGGTTGTAAATATATGAGATTGGAGATCTATAGAATAATTTTAGTTATTGTGTATACTAGTGTTGCACGTATTGCAGTGTATATGAATGATATGCGGGTTAAACATAGAGATGACAGCAATGATTTAATGGCCCTATAATGTATTAGTAATTGACTCCTCCCCCTCATTATCACTTTCTGTTTAAGGTTCCAAAGTCTGAGGATGTTATCACATTATTATCACCATGTAAAAGTCTGTCCTCCAATCACATCATCAGATATACAATGTCCCTGGCGGACACCTGGCCTTAGGTAGTGAGTATAAGTTTGTCCCCCGCCTTGGTGGGACACAGTCTCCCCCCCTTATTCTAAGGGCGTCATCATTAATTCTTGTCCATTTCCTTTCCAGTATATTATGTTACAACACTCCTGATGAATGGCTGTAATGCCAGGAAGCGCGTTGAGTGCCACTAGATGCCCTAAGTTACCTGTCCCTGCTATGTTTGTTTTTTAACCCATTTATCTTATGTACAATTATTATGTGAATTCCCATTTGTATTGCATGCTATGTAGCAGCATATTTAGTGTAAGTCATGTGACTACCTATTTATTTGATACAATATTTTTCTACAATGTAACAATAAATCATGTCTTGTAAATTTTATGTTTCTGTCCATAGAGTAAATAGTGCGGGGGTCAGGAGTATGCAATTTATAACATAGAGTATATAGTGCAGGGGTCAGGAGTATGTAATGTACAACATAGAGTATATAGTGCAGGGGTCAGGAGTATGTAATGTATAACATAGAGTATATAGTGCAGGGGTCAGGAGTATGTAATGTACACCATAGAGTATATAGTGCAGGGGTCAGGAGTATGTAATGTACAACATAAAGTATATAGTGCAAGGGTCAGGAGTATGTAATGTATAACATAGAGTATATAGTGCAGGGGTCAGGAGTATGTAATGTATAACATAGAGTATATAGTGTAAGGCTCAGCCCTCAAATTTTCTACTCACATTTTGCTATTGGAAAATGATGGTTGGCAAGCGTGGGCTGCCTCAGAGGGGGGAGTGGGGCGAGCACCACCGGCAGGTGGGGGTTGAACGGGAGCCGTTTTCCCAGCCAGGGGAAGAGAGGAGGGGAAGAGTCGAGCTGGCCAATCATCAGACAGCAGGGATTGCCCACTGTAACAGCTTTCATTTGAATTGCTGGGTTCCTGGCACCCCTCACCTTCACATACAGCCCCGCCTCCTCAGCCAGCACCGCTCACATCACACAGTCCCGCTTCCTCGCCCAACGCATTTGATAATCAGAACATCGGTCCAATGCAAGGAGGCGGGACTGTGTGACATGAGGATGGGGGACTGTGTGACGTGAGGAGGGGGGACTGTGTGATGTGAGGATGGGGGACTGTGTGACGTGAGGATGGGGGACTGTGTGACGTGAGGATGGGGGACTGTGTGACATGAGGATGGGGGACTGTGTGACGTGAGGAGGGGGGGCTGTGTGACGTGAGGAGGGGGGACTGTGTGACGTGAGGAGGGGGGACTGTGTGACGTGAGGAGGGGGGACTGTGCGACGGTGAGCGGCACCGGGAACCCAGCAATTCAAATGAAAGCTGTTACAGTGGGCAATCCCCTCTCTCTGATGATCACCCAGCTCGACTCTTCCTCTGCACTGGTGAGACTGTGCTGATGAGCACAGGTCATGCTGTGCTGAGGGGCACTGATAAAGTTGTTAATATTTATAAAACATTTAAGTGTCATTTCATGAGATAATTTATAAGGGTATGTTTAGGGGCAGGGACTTGTTGGGTTGGGTGGGGCAACTGGTGGTGAGTAACCCTTAAGGTCTGGCTAGTAGCTCAGGACTTAACATTTTGAGCCCCTGGTGTAAGGGTCAGGAGTATGTAATGTACAACAGAGTATATAGTGCAGGGATCAGGAGTATGTAATGTACAACATAGAGTATACAGTGTAAGGGTCAGGACTCCTAATATTGGTATTCAGTTATCAGTGGAAGATTAAATGTTTACATGAGACAAGTTGCAGAGATCCCACACCGCTGCCTCCCATCTCCTGAGACTGCACTCAGTGACTTGGGTCTGAGACTATACAGACATATCCCTCCACCCGGCACAGCCAGCAGACAACAGAGCAAGTAATCCCGGGAGAATTGTTCTGTCAGAGATCTCACTAGACCCGGGCATGGGACAGAAGACCCAAGGTACATACCCCAGGTGTCTAGATCTAGTAACATCTATGGTGAAAATAAACATTTTGCTGCTGGTTGGACCCCAGAATCTCCATAAGTCCAGTCTAGAGACATAAATTGTGTCTGCAGCACAGAGAAGGAAGATTATCCGAGAGAAATACAGGAATACAGGACGGGGAACACAGCTCAGGAAAGTGACCAGGGGATTACAGGCTGATATCACCCAGTCCCCGCCCTACTCTGGACCAATCAGTGACCAGTATGGGTGGAGGAATGGATTTAGTGTTAATGACCCACCTGTGCTGATCTCTGTAGGAGTGTCCGCCTCGATAAATGTCCCCGTTATTCCATCCTCCTCCATAGACTGCTGATCATCCCTCACATACGTCTCTTCTTCTTCTGATTTCACCTCAAATTCTATATCGATTGGATCTCCACTCTAAACCAAGAGAATGAGAGAGAATATCATCTGTAAGATATAAACTTACATACAAAATCCACACATCATCTCCACCAGTCCATGTTCTAGATGCTCCACCCCACCGACCTTGTAACAGTGGGGGATGGCGTGACCTTCCTGTGTGGAATCCCGGGAATACAGAGGACGGGGACATCTCTCTGGGGGGTTCCTGGTATTAGGTGGCTCCATCATATCCTTGTGTCCTTCTGAAAACTCCTCCATCACTCCATACTCCTCATCCTCCTCTTTATACTCTTCTTTAACATCAATATTATCATCCCCAAGGTTTCCACTCTGAATATATAATAAAACATTCATTGTAACAAACATGCTGTGTATAAATCAGAACCACCAATAATTGTTCCTCATCTACCTGATGATGGTGGGGGATGGTGTGACCTTCCTGTGTGGAATCCCGGGAATACAGAGGACGGGGACATCTCTCTGGTGGGTTTCTGTAGCTGGATGACTCCACCATGGTGTCCTGGTACAGATCTTTGTATCCTTTTAGAGACTCTGACTCCTCCATCACCCCATCCTCATCATCCTCCTCCTTTATCTCTTCTTTAACCTCAACTTTAGGATCTCTCAGGTTTCCACTCTGAATAGAGAATAAAAATGACATCAATGGTAACAATGCAGATAATGTACAGATCCTAATGATACTATCAGTGATTGTTCCTCATCTACCTGATGATGGCGGGGGATGGTGTGACCTTCCTGTGTGGAATCCCGGGAATACAGAGGACGGGGACATCTCTCTGGTGGGTTCCCATTACTGGATCCATCTGTAGGAAACACACACACTGACTGAATACATTGGGCCAGATCCACAAAAACCTGACGTAACTTAAAAAATCCAATTTAAGTTACACTGCCTTAAAGTTTCTACCTAAGTGCCTGATCCACAAAGCACTTATCTAGAAATTTCAGGCTGTGTAACTAAAATTCCGCCGGCGCAAGGCGTTCCTATTCAAATGGGGCGAGTCCCATTTAAATGAGGCGCGCTCCCGCGCCGGCCGTACTGCGCATGCGCGCCGGCCGTACTGCGCATGCGCGAAGTTACGTTACGCCGAGTTTTGAGGATCGCGACGGCTTAAAGTTGCGTCGGGGATAAAAAAAATGACAGCGGCATGCATTCCTGAGGGAGAACTCCATGCCCATTTTCAAAGAAAAAAACGGCATGGGTTCCCCCCCCAGGAGCATACCAGGCCCTTAGGTCTGGCATGGGTTGTAAGGAGACCCCCCCACGCCGAAAAATTGACGTAGGGGGTCCCCCTACAATCCATACCAGACCCGTATCCAAAGCACGCTACCCGGCCAGCCAGGAAGGGAGTGGGGACGAGCGAGCGCCCCCCCCCCTCCTGAGCCGTGCCAGGCCGCATGCCCTCAACATGGGGGGGTTGGGTGCTCTGGGGCAGGGGGGCGCACTGCGGGCCCCCCCACCTCAGAGCACCCTGTCCCCATGTTGATGAGGACAGGACCTCTTCCCGACAACCCTTGCCATTGGTTGTCGGGATCTGCGGGCGGGGGCTTATCGGAATCTGGGAGTCCCCTTTAATAAGGGGGCCCCCAGATACCGGCCCCCCACCCTAAGTGAATGGATATGGGGTACATCGTACCCCTACCCATTCACCTGGAGGCAAAAAGTAAAAGTTAATAAACACACAACACAAGGCTTTTTAAAATATTTTATTATTCTGCTCCGGAGGCCCCCCCTGTCTTCGTTATTAGCTCAATTAGCAGGGGGGGCTTCTTCTTCCACTCTCCGGGGGTCTTCCACTCTCCGGGGGTCTTCCGCTCTCCGGGGGGGCTTCTCCGGACTCCGGGGGGGCTTCTCCGGACTCCGGGGGGCTTCTTCCATCTTCTCCCCTCTTCCGCTCTTGACTCGGCGAACCCCGGTTCTTCTGCAGCTCTCCGGTGCCTTCTTCTTCAGCGCTGGCTGCCTGCTATGTTTGTGTGTTAGCTCGATTTCAAACAGGCAGCCGGCGCGGTCTTCTGTGGCGTCAGGGTCTTCTGGTCTTCTGTTCTTCCGATGTTGCCTCGTCGCCTGTTGTCGCTGTAATGATGGAAGCGCGCCTTGCATCACATTTATATAGGCATCACCGTCCCATCATGCTCCGGTAGGTACCCACGTGGTGGGTGCCTACCCACGTGCACCCACCACGTGGGTACCTGCCGGAGCATGATGGGACGGTGATGCCTATATAAATGTGATGCAAGGCGCGCTTCCATCATTACAGCGACAACAGGCGACGAGGCAACATCGGAAGAACAGAAGACCAGAAGACCCTGACGCCACAGAAGACCGCGCCGGCTGCCTGTTTGAAATCGAGCTAACACACAAACATAGCAGGCAGCCAGCGCTGAAGAAGAAGGCACCGGAGAGCTGCAGAAGAACCGGGGTTCGCCGAGTCAAGAGCGGAAGAGGGGAGAAGATGGAAGAAGCCCCCCGGAGTCCGGAGAAGCCCCCCCGGAGTCCGGAGAAGCCCCCCCGGAGAGCGGAAGACCCCCGGAGAGTGGAAGACCCCCGGAGAGTGGAAGAAGAAGCCCCCCCTGCTAATTGAGCTAATAACGAAGACAGGGGGGGCCTCCGGAGCAGAATAATAAAATATTTTAAAAAGCCTTGTGTTGTGTGTTTATTAACTTTTACTTTTTGCCTCCAGGTGAATGGATAGGGGTACGATGTACCCCATATCCATTCACTTAGGGTGGGGGGCCGGTATCTGGGGGCCCCCTTATTAAAGGGGACTCCCAGATTCCGATAAGCCCCCGCCCGCAGACCCCGACAACCAATGGCAAGGGTTGTCGGGAAGAGGTCCTGTCCTCATCAACATGGGGACAGGGTGCTCTGGGGTGGGGGGGGCGGCAGTGCGCCCCCCTGCCCCAGAGCACCCAACCCCCCCATGTTGAGGGCATGCGGCCTGGCACGGCTCAGGAGGGGGGGGGGGCGCTCGCTCGTCCCCACTCCCTTCCTGGCTGGCCGGGTAGCGTGCTTTGGATACGGGTCTGGTATGGATTGTAGGGGACCCCCTACGTCGATTTTTCGGCGTAGGGGGGGTCCCCTTACAACCCATACCAGACCTAAGGGCCTGGTATGCTCCTGGGGGGGAACCCATGCCGGTTTTGTTTTTTACAAATTGACGTGGAGTTCTCCCTCGGGAAAGCATACCAAATGCCGTCGCTGGAATGGGCCTTTACAAGGTGTGACTAACTTTACACTTTGTAAAACGAGCCCTAATTTTACACTTGCAAAATAACACTTACGGCGCAAAAAGGAAGCTAGAAAGCTTTGTGGATCGCCTTAAGTGCTAATTTGCATACTAGCAACGGCATTTCGACTCGAAATGCCCCCAGCGGCGGATGCGGTACTGCATCCTAAGATTAGGCAGTGTAATTCAATTACACATGCCGGATCTTCTGTGTAACTTTGGAAAAAGCCTTTTGAGGATCGTTTCCAAAGTTACACACAGACTGAACAGCAGTTAAGTCGGAGTATCTCTTTTGAGGATCTGGCCCAACGTTTCTATGTGTTTATCAGATGATGGGGGATCTAGGTGGAGCCTCCGTACTGCTCTCTCCTTTACAATAAAGTCTCCTCTTACCCGGTGATGTGAGGGGCGGCTGATTGTCCATCATGACGTCCTTGTAGAGATCCTTGTGTCCTTCTAAATACTCCCACTCCTCCATGGAGAAATAGACAGTGACATCCTGACACCTTATAGGAACCTGACACACACAATGATACAGTCACCATCCAGACACACCCCTTGTCTGTTACTGGATAATGTCCCAGAATTCCCGGCACCGCTCACCTCTCCTCTATCATCTCTCTGGTGACTTCTAGAATCTTCTTTGTATTTCTCTATTCTATCAGGGAGGGAGGTGGAGGCAATGTGATGGTCATATGATCTCCAGTAAATGTGTATATAGACTGCGCTGACAAAAATATAAATAAAGATTATTAAACAGTTTGTCACATGTAAAAAATAAAGAAATGAATGAGACCAGAAAATACAACTAATGTCCAATGTATCAAAAAGTCCCCTTCAAATATTAGTTGCTTGAAAAACAAGAGGTAGGTGATCAGGTGCTCTGCCATTAGTAACAGATAAACACGTGACCACTTCCAGGGGACCCCACATGGATGACACTCACCACAATGGATGGACCTTCTATTACTAGATAGGTCTCACTGTGCATTTTGGTTGGACCCGCTGTGTATCTTGTCACCAACTTGTCCATTCACATGTACCTGGATGTGATTTCTACCAATGCCAAACACTGCCACACCCCCATTAATAAAAGTGGTAAAATCCATTTAGTATAGACCAGTGGGATCGAAACTGTGGCCTTTATATGGCCCTTGGGGTACTATTCCATCCACTGACACCAACGATTCGGCACCATTCATTTAATTGATATGAACAATGGGGTACAGTTCCTCCCACCGACGCCAATGATGGGGCATTGTTTACTTTAAATGGACATTTTCTACTTCCACTGGCCCCTCTAAAGTCTAAACTGGCCCTTTGTTTAGAAAGTTTGGAGACCCCTGATATAGACTGATGAGGTGAGAAGGTGATTGGTGGGAAAGGTGACACATCTTCAAAATGAAGAGTGTTTTCTGGCGTCGTAAGTGGGGAAATGTTCTGACCCTGAAGGGATTAATCTACATTTCCACACTATATATGTGTGTATCATCATCTGCTGGGGATAAAAGACGTCACAGTGACTATGGAGGAAAAGGACGGACATGTCGGGGTTACTGGGTGTAAATAGAAAATAAGATCTTATTACCTCCTCTGCTGCTACTTCCAACGACGTCTCCTCTCTAATTCCTCCCGACTCACCTCTCACCCGGAAATTCCTGTCTGTATTCCATAGAGATCTCCTGGCTGGATATAAGTGAGATCACCACCTTGTGGAGCTCAGAGGAACTGCAGCCCTGAGAAACATCTCGTAGTGTGAACACGGCCTTGTGCTGTGTGTATGTACTGTATATCCTTATAGATGGGTCATCTCCACTCCCACCAAGGGGGAGGGAAATATATTACTGCCTAGTCCAGACTTTATCAGCCAGGGTTCCTCCAAAGGGTTTTAGGGGTTCTTTGTGCAATGAACAATTTCTTTCTCTCCTTAACAACGATTTCACGATAATGTAAGCATTTCCTTCTTTCACTGATCACTGATATGAGGGGATCCTTCTCCCATCGGTCACCAATAAGGGACCAATAAACAGATCACTTGTTTGGTTTTGTTTGGGTTTGGAGTGAATTTGCCCTGTTTGGGGTGAGATAACGGCTGCACTGATTGGGTATTCAGCCAAGATGAACCTTCAGTTGCAGTATGACTACCAATGCTAAACGTGGCAGCTTCCCACCTCAGTGAGTGCAGATTTTAGTATTTCCTTCTAATAAAAGACATTACATGATGTGGGATTCCCATTTCTCTCCTCCCTGTGTGTGTATGAAGAGGCGGAGCTCTGAGTGTGTATGAAGAGGCGGAGCTCTGAGTGTGTATGAAGAGGCGGAGCTCCTGAGTGTGTATGAAGAGGCGGAGCTCCTGAGTGTGTATGAAGAGGCGGAGCCCTGAGTGTGTATGAAGAGGCGGAGCTCCTAAGTGTGTATGAAGAGGCGGAGCTCCTGATTGTGTATGAAGAGGCGGAGCTCTGAGTGTGTATGAAGAGGCGGAGCCCTGAGTGTGTATGAAGAGGCGGAGCTCTGAGTGTGTATGAAGAGGCGGAGCTCCTGAGTGTGTATGAAAAGGCCGAGCTCCTGAGTGTGTATGAAGAGGCGGAGCTCCTGAGTGTGTATGAAGAGGCGGAGCTCCTGAGTGTGTATGAAGAGGCGGAGCTCCTGCTGGAACAGTGGTCGGAGGAGGAAGCCGAGTCTAGGAGGGAGACTGACAGAAACCGCAGCAGACTTGCAGGAGTGAGCGAGGAGGATCCATCGGAGGTGAGGAGAGTGGGAAGGATGTTGGTGACTCTGGTAGATGAAAAGCTGGGAGTCATATTGCTCTGGTGAGTGGGGAAGCACTACTAAGGGGGCGCCCTCCCCATCACGTGTGTAAGAGGAGGAAGAAGGTGTGGCTACACTACAGCTGGCACAGTTTGGAGCACCGAGAACTTTCACACTTTATCAACTTTTCATTGACTTGTGGATTGTTTTTGGAGCAAAATAAGTTAATTGAAGTAGATGTGAAGTGGAAGCAGTGGACTTGCAGAGAACACTATATTGAGAATAAAATATTGTATGATTACATGAATTTACACAGATTTTACTTTATTTAATATAGCAGCAATTATTACGAGATTAAAAAAGTAGGTGTAAAGTGGAAGCAGTGGATCTGCAGGGAACATCATCCTGAGTACAAAGCTCTTTATGTTGTATATGAATTTGCACATGGATCAGATTACTTAATGTATTGATAAACACCATAAGATGAATGAAGTAGGTGTAAAGTGGAGGCAGTAGATCTGCAGAGAATATTATTGGAGCCCCTAGCACTTTATATATGAATGTCTCCACATATTTTAGTGTATTTGTGATAATTGATGGGCGGCACACACAATAGGACAGCGCTGTGACACATAATGCTCTTCTAGGTGATAAAGGGAAGACTTACCTTTGTTACAGCAGCAGTCCGGTAGAAGTTATTTCTGGAGGTATTTGAGTTATTACACATAGCGCAGGTTTTTTTCTATTTATATTGGGGACATAATTGCCCAAATCTGGGGATCAGGAGCCATTTCCACCCTTTACTCTTGGCTGGGGTTCTTTGTATCCATATAACAGATGTTCTACATGACTAAATCTCACATCAATTTTACTGCAAAATCAAAGGGGCCAAAATGTCTCCCCCCCTCCCCCGAGCAGTAATATATTTCTATCCCCCTTGGTGGGAGTGGAGATGACCCATCTATAAGGATATACAGTACATACACACACAGCACAAGGCCGTGTTCACACTACGAGACGTTCCGCAGGGCTGCAGTTCCTTTGAGCTCCACAAGGTGGTGATCTCACCTCTACCCAGACAGGAAGACAGGAAGTGATGTCAGGCACAGACAGGAAGTTTCGGGTGAGAGGTGAGTCGGGAGGAAGTAGTGAGAAGACGTTGCTGGAAGTGGCAGCAGAGGAGGTAATAAGATCTTATCTTCTATTTACACCCAGTAACCCCGTCATGTCCGTCCTCTTCCTCCATAGTCACTGTGACGTCTTTTATCTCCAGCAGATGATGATACACACATATATAGTGTGGAAATGTAGAATATCCCCGTATATTACAATGAGGGAATTTATGGTCTGTACCACGAGGGGAGTTATTGATGTCAGTAAATGTCGGTTCCAGACATTGTATGTGGGGGGAATGAAATGATAATTAAAGGTCGGGATTAGGGAAGATTTCTGTAAGATTTTACACAGGACTGATCAGCGCCCCTCCAGAGACACTATGATGAGTCTCACAATAGGAGTCTGAAAGGGACTTGGATTTTGGGGGGGGGGGGGGGGGGGATGGGGAACCCAAAGTGGGGGGGGGGGGGGGGGGATTTTATCAACGAGACATCCCGCAAACCACCGGAGTATCTGCAGCCAAGACTCTGGCGGGGGATTAGCTCTTCTTCTCCTTATGTTGGTATTCCCCATTTACTGCTATGGAGGTGTCTATTGTTTCTCAGGCACCACAAACTCTGTGGGACTACAGAGCCCAGCACACCCAGTCATCTACAGTCGGGGTATTTCTGAGTAAGTGCCGCCAGGTTACCCCAGGAGTTGTCTGACACTTTATTATCAGAAAGGTGTATTGGAACTATCGTGTTGTGGATTCAGATATTTTGTCCATAGTGCAAGCGCTGCCCCAACATTTATTATTTGTAGATTAACCTCTTCAGGGTCAGAGCATTTCCCCATTTATGGGGCCGGAACATTCTCTTCATTTTAGAGCGAAATCCTGATAATATATGTTACTGTGTCCCCGATCACCGCCACACCAGTAATTGTGTCCCCGATCAAGTGGGGTCCCTGCCAAAATCCATACAGTCCCTTATTCTAGCATGCGGCTCGGCAGGCAAGAAGAGAGGAGACAAGTTAGTGCACCCCCTCCTGAATGATACTAGACCACATGCCATCAACATATGGGGTGCTTTGGGGCAAGGGGGCTGCCTCTAGGCAACTTGTTTCCATGTTGATGAACACAAGGGCCTCAACCCTGGCCAGGTGGTTGTGGAGATCTGCTGGTGGGGGGCTTATCGGAATCTGGAAGCCTCCTTTAACAAGGGGGCAGATCCCACCCCCTATGTGACTGGGTATGGGGTACGTAGTACTTTTACTTATTCACCCAAAAAAGGGGGGGAAGTCAGTAAAAACACACAGACAGTGTTTGACAATTATTTTATTCAACCCCCTCAAAAAATAAATAAATATCCCCAGAAGTAGATCCGACATCAATCACGATGAACACCAGCCGCTGACCCAAGTGGGAAAAAAAACCTGACAGTTCCGCAGCCTCCCACCACTAAATAAAGAAAGGGGTGGGGCAACCTAATGACATCACTGGGTGACTCCGCCCCCTTACAACGTCATCCACCCAGCATGCAACTCTCAATAGGGGTCTAGTATGGATTGGGGACCCCATGCTGTTTTTTTTTTACATTTTTTAATTCTGGCAATTCTTTTGTTTACATTCTACTGTCAGTGGGGAATCTCACTGACAGCAGATGACTCATGGTTGCTAAGGAAATGGCAGCCGCCCAATCACTAACAAACATGACAGTTACTGGTTGTTACGGATGCAAGCAGCTGCTCACTCCTTAACAACCAACCAGCTCTTTACTGCTTGTTAAAGCGGAGGTTCACCCTAAAAACATTTTTCTAACATTACATTGTGCTCACTTCCAACATTGACAGTATGCTGATTTTTTTTTTTTTTGCTGTACATACTGTCGTATAGCTATTTCCCCCCCGGCTACCGGTTGGTGGCTCCCGCAGAGGCTAAGTGATTGAAGTGATGACAAAAACTTCCCCCCGGTGCATAAGGCGCATCACCAGTTTCTGAAAGAAGCCGAACTGCGAGTCGGCTCTATACGGCGCCTGCGCACCGACGTTCGGCTTCTTTCAGAAACTGGTGACGCGCCTTATGCGCCGGGGGGAAGTTTTTGTCATCACGTCAATCACTTAGCCTCTGCATAGGAATGCCCACTCCCGCGGGAGCCACTACCCGGAAGCCGGGGGGGGGGGGGGGAAATAGCTATATGACGGTATGTACAGCAAAAAAGAAATAAAAAATCAGCATACTGTCAATGTTGGAAGTGAGCACAATGTAATGTTAGAACAATGTTTTTAGGGTGAACCTCCGCTTTAAGGACACTGGCTATAACCAGTGGGGGTAGATTCACGTAGCATTTACGACGGCGTATCTCCAGATACGCCGCCGTAATTTGAAATTTGCGCCGGCGTATCGTTACGCCGATTCACAAAGGCAGATACGCTAAAAAAATAGGCTTCCTCCGCCGACGTAACTTGAATGCGGCGGCGTAGAATTGTGTGCAATATTACGTTGGCCGCTAGGGCTTCCGTTGTTTTTGGCGTAGAATATGCAAATTACCTAGATACGCCGATTCACAAACGTACGTGCGCCCGGCGGTAGTTTTTTACGTCGTTTGCGTAAGGCTTTTTCTGCGTACATCATACATTTACATAAAACACGCCCCCCTTCCACATTTGAATTTCGCGCGCTTACGCTGGCCCCATTTACGCTATGCCGCCGCAACTTACGGAGCAAGTGCTTTGTGAATACTGCACTTGCTCCTGTAAGTTACGGCGGCATAGCGTAAATACGATACGCTGCGCCCCCGTAAGAAGAAGCGCAGGTACGTAAATCTACCCCAGTGTAAATTACTGAAAGCTTTAACTACTAAAATACTTCATCACTTAATAAAATAGCTCATGTGGTATTTTAGTAGCTTTTTTTTAGTGAATTGCAAAAAAAACATTAAAAACGATAAGTGGTATTTTACCGCAGGTTTTAAAGCAGTAGATACTACTTAGTGAATTGAGCCCAATGTCCGGTATATAATCAGTTCAGACAGTGAAAAAGTCTCACACATGTGGTATCACCATACTCAGGAGGAGGAGGAGCAGAATGTGTTTTGGGGTGTAATTCTAAGTATGTCCATGCTGTGTGAGAAATATCTTATTAAACTGACATCTCTGTTTAAAAAAAAAAAAAAAAAAAAAAATTTCATGTTTTTAAAAAACTTGGGACAACAAAATAAATTCTTCAAAAGACTGACCGTGCCTCTTAGGCCGGGTACTAACTAGCAAACATGTACGATGAAACCGGTCCGTCGGACCGTTTTCACCGTACATGTCTGCCCGAGGGCTTCTGTACGATGGCTGTACTAACCATCGTACAGAAGTCCGCGCGTAAACAATATGCGGGGCGTGGCCGCGGCGGGCCTGCCATTTAAATGCTTCCACGCATGCGTCGAACTGATTCAACGCATGCGAGGGACGGCAGGCGCTCAGACATGTACGGTAGGTCTGTACTGACGACCGTACATGTCCGAGCGGGCAGGATTCCAGCGGACGGTTTTAAAACACGTCCAGGAATATTTGTCTGCTGGGAAAAGGCCCGGCGGGCAAATGTTTGCTGGAATTCGGCCCGCTCGCTCCTACACACGACCGAACATGTATGCTGAAACTGGTCCGCGGACCAGTTTCAGCACACATGTTTGGTCGTGTGTACGGGGCCTTAGAGAACACCTTGGGGAGTTTACTCTCCACAATGGGGTCATTTTGAAGGTTTTTCTGGTGTCCTGTTGCTCAAAGGCCTTCAAAAATGTGATAGGTAGTCAGGAAATGAGATGTGTAATTTGTGTATCTAGAACTCCTGAAGGTCACAAAAAAGTCTCACACATGTGGTATCGCCAAATGTAGCAGAATGTATTTTGGGGTGTAATTCTAAGTATGTATATGTTGTGTATTAGAAACATTTTATTATTTAACAACTTTGTGTAAGGAAAACTTTTTTTTTCTTTCCTGCATTTAAAAAAAACCTTGTGGCCAATATCGACATTTTCACTCACTATGCCTTTCAGAAAATATCTGGGAGTGTTTACTTTCCAAAATGGGGTCATTTTGTGGGTATTTCACTGTCCTGGTGCTCCAGGGCCTTCAAAAATGTGATTGGTAGTAGAGCTGCACGATTAATCGTCAAGAATCGTTATCACAATTGTTTTCCCATTGTGATCTTGACAAAGTATCTCCCGATTTTTTTTTATGCAGAGAATTCTCTCTGCTCTGCTGAAGCCACAGCTGTAAAATCCAGACAGTCTGCCAAGAATCAGAACATTCTTTATCAGTGGAACGTTAAAGCGGAGGTTCACCCAAAATGGAACCTCCGCTTTTCAGAGCCCTCCCCCCTCTGGTGTCACATTTGGCACCTTTCAGGGCAGAGGGGGTGCAGATACCTGTATAAAACAGGTATTTGCACCACTTTCGGGTATAGACTCCTGCGGGAGTCCCGCCCCGTCGCGTCACCAGCCCCCCCCCTCCCTGTGTTCTGGGAAACACACAGCTCCCAGAAAACAGCGGGGACGGTGCAGCAGGGAACCAGGCAGTGAAGCCGCAGCGCTTCACTTCCTGATTCCCTCACCGAGGATGGCGGCGGGGGAAGCCAAGAGCTGAGCGGTAGCTCGGCTGCCGATGTTGTGGGCGACCTGGACAGGTAAGTGTCCATTTTTTAAAAGTCAGCAGCTGCAGTATTTGCAGCTGCTGGCTTTAAAAAAAAAAATTCCGGTGAACATTCCCTTTAAGTCTAAACATTGTAACAATTTGTCTTTTACAGTAAAGGAATAGACTTCTGTGTGTAGATTAGGAAAGTTTAACCACTTAAACACCAAACTTTTTTCTGGCATTTGTTGATTTCAAGTTTAAAATATAATTTTTTTTTTGCTAGAAAATGACTTGGAACTCCCAAACATTATATATATATATATATATATATATATATATATATATATATATATATATATATACTGTATATATACATATACTGTGTATATATATATATATACATATACTGTGTGTGTATGTGTATATATATATATATATATATACATACATACAGTGTGTGTATATATATATATATATATATATATATATATACTGTAATTAGTAGAGACCCTAGAGAATAAAATGGTGGTTGTTGCAATATTTTATATCGCACTGTATTTGGCAGCGGTCTTTCAAATGCAATTTTTGGAAAAAAATACTTTAATGAATAAAAACAAAAACCTAACCAGTAAAGTTAGCCCACATTTTTTTGTATAATGTGAAAGATTTTACGCCGCTAGAATCGTGATCTTTATTCTAAGCAAAAAAATTGTGATTCTCATTTTGGCCAGAATCGTGCAGGAAATGTAGGTAGTCAGGAAACTAGATGCCTCATTTATGCTCCTTGAGATCCAAAGGTGCTCCTTGGATTTTGGGTCCCTCTATGCATCTAGGGCCAGATTCACAAAGGTTAGCGGATCTTTAGATCCGTGTAACCTATGTGTTTTAAGATCCGCCCTCGCAAGTTTGTGAGGAAAGTGTCAAATTCACAACACACTTACCTCCAAAATTGCGACGGCGGATCCTAACTCCCCCGGCGGAATTCTAATTCCGCGGCTGGGGGAGTGTACTATTTAAATCAGGCGCGCTCCCGCGCCGATTTAAATACGCATGCGCCGTCCGGGGAATTTCCCGGTGTGCATTGCTCCCACTGACGTCAATAGGACGTCAGTGGTTGCGACGTGAGCGGGACTTGCGACGCGCGTGTTCGTGAATCGGCGTACGCAAACGACGTAGGAAATTTCAAATTCGACACGGGAACGACGGCCATACTTAACAATACTTACCCCTGCTTTTAGAAAGGGTAAGTATACGACGGGTACCGCGCTACGGAAACGACGTAAGAACACTGCGACGGGTCCGCGTACGTTCGTGAATTTGCGTATCTCGCTGATTTACATATTATTTATCGTAAATCAGCGGGAACGCCCCCGGTGCCATTTTTAAATTTAAAAAAAGATCCGACAGTGTAACACAGTGTAACACTGTCGGATCTAGCCCTATCTATGCGTATCTGATTCTATGAATCAGGCGCATAGATAGGACCAGTAAAAATCAGAGATACGATGGTGTATCTGTAGATACACCGTCGTATCTCTTTGTGAATCTGGCCCCTTGGCTGTGAAGAAGTCTCACATATGTGGTACCCTTATATTTGGGGGGCAGAGCAGAATGTGTTTTGGGGTGTGCCCATGATGTGTGTGAGAAATAACCTGCTTCTCACACTTTAAAAAAATATATATATCCTCATTTGAAACCCAAAAAATTGTGACAAAAAATGTACAGCTTCAAAAAACTCACCATACCTCTTACTAAACACCTTGGACTGTCTACTTTCCAAAAGAGGGGTCGCTTTGGGGGATATTTGTACCATCCTGGCATTTTAGGGCCTCAAGAAATGAGATACATCAGGATTGGTCAATTTTCATAATATATCCCATAGTTTGGTGGATGCTATAACTTTCCTACAGACCAAATATACACAGAATTGGGTTATTTCTACCAAAGAAATGTATCAGAATAGAGTTTGGCTTAAATTTATGAAGACAATTATATATTTGCACAATTTTATAACAAAAACATTTTTTTTTTTTTTTCAAAATTTTGGCATTTTTTAAAGTTATATAGCAAAAAACTAAAGACGTAGTGGGGATTAAATACCACTAAAAAAACACTCTGTCTGAAAAATTAATCTGGTAACAGTGTTGTATGAATGAGTAATTATCATTAAAGCTAAAAATTGGCCTAGGCAGGAAGGGGGTAAAAATGTCTGATATTGAGGTGGTTAAATGTACAGCAACACTCCTGTCCCCCCCCCCTTACATCCACATCCTATTATTGTGTGACCGATACCATCCAAATAATTCTTACTTTTATTTCCCAAAGTTATCCGTCTACAAGGAGACCTGTATAGATCAAATGACGCCACCAATGAGGATGGAGGAGGACCGGAGTCACATGACTGAGAAGATACTAAACCTCACCCTGGAGATCATCTACCTGCTGACCGGAGAGGTGAGGAGGATTCTGGGAGGTCACATGACATCACTCTTATCTCTATTAATAATACACAGACCTGACCGGAGAGGTGGGGAGGATTCTGGGAGGTCACATGACATCACTCTTATCTCTATTAATAATACACAGACCTGACCGGAGAGGTGAGGAGGATTCTGGGAGGTCACATGACATCACTCTTATCTCTATTAATAATACACAGACCTGACCGGAGAGGTGAGGAGGATTCTGGGAGGTCACATGACATCACTCTTATCTCTATTAATAATACACAGACCTGACCGGAGAGGTGAGGAGGATTCTGGGAGGTCATATGACATCACTCTTATCTCTATTAATAATACACAGACCTGACCGGAGAGGTGAGGAGGATTCTGGGAGGTCACATGACATCACTCTTATCTCTATTAATAATACAGACCTGACCGGAGAGGTGAGGAGGATTCTGGGAGTCTAACATGATATTCCTATTGGTTCCTCAATACAGAGATTTCCTCTTGTGAAGTCAGGTGATCACATGACCATCACAGTGCCTCCATGTGACTCCCTAAAACCCGAGAGACACAACATGGAGAAGATTCTAGAAGTCACCAAGAAGATGATGGAGCTGCTGACAGGAGAGGTGAGGAGGATTCTGGGAATTCTGGGACATTATCCAGTAACAGACAAGGGGTGTGTCTGGATGGTGACTGTATCATTGTGTGTGTCAGGTTCCTATAAGGTGTCAGGATGTCACTGTCTATTTCTCCAATCACTGATAGTATCATTAGGATCTGTACATTATCTGCATTGTTACCATTGATGTCATTTTTATTCTATATTCAGAGTGGAGACCTGAGAGATCCTAAAGTGGTAGTCAAAGAAGAGATAAAAGAGGAGGATGATGAGGATGGGGTGATGGAGGAGTCAGAGTCTCTAAAAGAATACAAAGATCTGTACCAGGACACCATGGTGGAGTCATCCAGCTACAGAGACCCCCCAGAGAGATGTCCCCGTCCTCTGTATTCCCGGGATTCCACACAGGAAGGTCACACCATCCCCCACTGTTACAAGGTCGGTGGGACGGAGCATCTAGAACATGGACTGGTGGAGATGATGTGTGGATTTTGTATGTAAGTTTATATCTTACAGATGATATTCTCTCTCATTCTCTTGGTTTAGAGTGGAGATCCAATCGATATAGAATTTGAGGTGAAATCAGAAGAAGAAGAGACGTATGTGAGGGATGATCAGCAGTCTATGGAGGAGGATGGAATAACGGGGACATTTATAGAGGAGGACACTCCTACAGAGATCAGCACAGGTGGGTCATTAACACTAAATCCATTCCTCAACCCATACTGCTCACTGATTGGTCCAGAGTAGGGCGGGGACTGGGTGATATCAGCCTGTAATCCCCTGGTCACTTTCCTGAGCTGTGTTCCCCGTCCTGTATTCCTGTATTTCTCTCGGATAATCTTCCTTCTCTGTGCTGCAGACACAATTTATGTCTCTAGACTGGATTTATGGAGATTCTGGGGTTCAGCTGGCAGCAAAATGTTCATTTTCACCATAGGGTTTGCTTGACCTAGACACCTGGGGTATGTACCTTGGGTCTTCTGCCCCATGCCCAGGTCTAGTGAGATCTCTGACAGAACAGTTCTCCCAGGGGTACTTGCTCTGTTATTTGCTGTCTGTGCCGGGTGGAGGGATATGTCTGTATAGTCTCAGACCCAAGTCACTGAGTGCAGTCTCAGGAGATGGGAGGCAGCGGTGTGGGATGTCTGCAACTTGTCTCCAGTAATCATTTCATCCACCACTGATTACTGAATACCAATAACTTTAACGGTGTTCAAATGTTCACACAAACTTTCGGTCTATTCCCTTGTTCTACCGCAAACCGAACCGGGAGGTGTTAGGCTCCTCCCTACTCACTGGACTTCCAGATTCAGTGGCCACTGAATCTCCTGAGCTCTTCTACAGCTAACCCGCTGTATATTCCTCGAGCGTCTCCCCCGCTATCCTGCTGGGCCCCTGGCTTGACACCTGCTGAAGCTTTCCCACTTCTTCACTGTCCCAGGCTGGTGAGAAAATTGCTCTGGTACTGGCTCCAGCTTACTAACTGTAGTCTCCGGTAACAAGGTGGATGGTCCATTAGTGGCGACATCTTCCCCTCCACCTCCAACCCCAACTGGTTCCCTGTTCGGCTGAATCTTTACTCTCAGTTGGACTCCAATCCTGCAGTCCCAATCCTGCGCTGATTCTCTTGCTCCTGGATAGGCCTCAGGCTTCCGGCCTAAGAACCCAGGCAACATAACACACGTCCACCCAGACAGCTGTTCCGGTGGCACAGAACCTTGATCACCTGACTCCCCCCAAATTAATAGTCTCTCCCAGCAGGCCAAGGGACCAAAGAAACCCCTGCAAATTGGCTGAGGCACCCCATCCATTCATAATCCGACCTTTCTACACCCTTGTCTAGTGCCACCTAGTGACAGAAGAGAAAAGGTGCAAATCCAAAGTTAGAGAGGAACCAGTAGATCTCCTAACAATAAGCAAGGATAACTACCACCTGGTGAACTCAATTTATTAGCCACCCTTCCTAAACACCAGGGTGCTACATGTTCATTACATACTCCTGACACCTGCACTATATACTACCACCTGGTGAACTCAATTTATTAGCCACCCTTCCTAAACACCAGGGTGCTACATGTTCATTACATACTCCTGACCCCTGCACCATATACTACCACCTGGTGAACTCAATTTATTAGCCACCCTTCCTAAACACCAGGGTGCTACATGTTCATTACATACTCCTGACCCCTGCACCATATACTACCACCTGGTGAACTCAATTTATTAGCCACCCTTCCTAAACACCAGGGTGCTACATGTTCATTACATACTCCTGACCCCTGCACTATATACTACCACCTGGTGAACTCAATTTATTAGCCACCCTTCCTAAACACCAGGGTGCTACTTGTACATTACATACTCCTGACCCTCGTCCTATAATCTCCTTATCACTGTCACTCCTATAAAAGACAGTTCTCGTTGTTTCCTCACTCTCTGACTAAGGCCCATGAATAAAGAAATTATCTGGTAGGAGATCAGAGGACCCATTTACTAGTTACCTTGAGGGGGGAATTGTAAGATCCTCAGAGACAAAGCTGCCTGATGTGGGCGGAGTCCTGGTTTAGGGGAACCAATCAGCTCATGTCTAGTAATAATCTTTGTATTTCTATTTTAGTAGATGGACGGGAGATGAGGAAAACCTCAGAGGATTGTCTCACTTTGTCTCCAGACTGTAAAGTAGAAGATGAGGACATCACACAGTATAGTCCAGGAGAAAACCCGACTACGTCAAATGTCCATCCGGCACCACACAGTGTAGATGGACCATCGTATTCCTCTTATCCTGAGGAACCTCAGACTGTGCGGGACGGTGCCGAACCATCGTATTCCTCTTATCCTGAGGAACCTCAGACTGTGCGGGATGGTGCCGGACCATCGTATTCCTCTTATCCTGAGGAACCTCAGACTGTGCGGGACGGTGCCGGACCATCGTATTCCTCTAATCCTGAGGAACCTCAGACTGTGCGGGATGGTGCCGGACCATCGTATTCCTCTTATCCCGAGGAACCTCAGACTGTGCGGGACGGTGCCCGACCATTGTATTCCTCTTATCCTGAGGAACCTCAGACTGTGCGGGACGGTGCTGTCTTTCCAACACATAAGAGATTTCCATGTCCTGAGTGCGGAAAATGTTTTTCACAGAAGACCAATCTTTCCAAACATCGGAGATCTCACACGGGTGAGAAGCCTTTTTCCTGTTCTGAGTGCGGGAAATGTTTTTCAGAGAAGTCCAGTCTTTCCACACATCAGAGATCTCACACGGGGGAGAAGCCTTTTTCCTGTTCTGAGTGTGGGAAATGTTTTTTACAGAAGTCCGATCTTTCCACACATCAGAGATCTCACACAGGGGAGAAGCCTTTTTCCTGTTCTGAGTGTGGGAAATGTTTTTTAATGAAGTCCAATCTTTCCAAACATCAGAGAACTCACACAGGGGAGAAACCTTTTTCCTGTTCTAAGTGTGGGAAATGTTTTTCAGAGAAGTCCATTCTTAACAGACATCAGAGATCTCACACCGGGGAGAAGCCGTATTCCTGTCCTGAGTGCGGGAAATGTTTTTCAGTGAAGTTCACTCTTTACAGACATCAGAGATCACACACGGGGGAGAAGCCTTTTTCCTGTTCTGAGTGTGGGAAATGTTTTTCAGTGAAGTCCCATCTTTCCAGACATCAGAGATCTCACACGGGGGAGAAGCCGTATTCCTGTCCTGAGTGTGGGAAATGTTTTTCAGTGAAGTCCCATCTTTCCAGACATCAGAGATCTCACACGGGGGAGAAGCCGTATTCCTGTCCTGAGTGAGGGAAATGTTCCTCACTGAAGTCCTGTCTTCCTGTACATCAGGGGTCCCACACAACCCTTGAGGTGTATTAGTGAGTGCGGGAAATGTCTTGTATGTGAATGTTGCTGGACATGTGGGGAAGAAGCACACCCTGATATACGGGTGAAACTCAAAAAATTTGAATATGGTGCAAAAGTTCATTTATTTCACTAATGCAACCTAAAAGGCGAGACTAATATATGAGAGAGACTCATTACATGCAAAGCAAGAGGGTTCAAGTCGTGATTTGTCATCATTGTGATGATTGTGGCTTCCAGCTCATGAAAACCCCAAATCCACAATCTCAGAAAATTCCAATATTCCATGCAATCAATAAAACACGGATTGTACAGAGAAGGATATCGCACCTCTGAAAAGTAGAAGCTGCTTATTAATTGCGTGAAAATAGTGCAGCGCTGCGTATCTATAAATCTTATAGAAACAAATAATTATACATTCCATAAAACTATTTATGAAAAAAGAAATAAATGATAAAAAAACAGTTCATATGGAGGTTTCCAAAGCTTTCACCGCTGTGAAAAATCCCATTTAAATGGATCCAATATTCAGTGCGCACCCCCACCTGCTAAAATGCATGCTCACCTCAAGGGTGAGTATAAAACTCATAGACAGAGTCTATTAAAAGAGCCTTTATTAAAAGAAGGACAGCACTACAAGTCACAGCAAAATAAAACCCGACAGCTGACGCGTTTCGCACTGAATCTAGTGCTTAGTCATAGCTGGAGTCCCCTAAAAAGTTACACTTACAAGAAATAACAATAAAAACAGCAAGTATCAAATCACCAGCTCATTCACCGCCGATCTAGACCCACGGCGCTTCGCCTGACATCACAGATAGGGCTCCTCCCTTCTAAGCGCCTGTCGGCCTCTCATTGGCCTTCGTCAGTAGATGGGTGGGTCAAATGAGGTGAAACCTTATATACCTGCCTGTTGCCTAGGCAACCGTTCAGGCATCACCACAGTCTGTGAGGACACGCCCTCTTCCTGTGACTACAGAGCTCACATTCATAGAGCTGGAGAGCGTGTCACCCGAATCTGCAAACCAGCAGGGCGCTCTCACTCGATCACACCGCTGAGCTCCGTGGTAATGTCTCGTTACAATCTAATCTCCACATGAGTGTGCGATGTATCTCCATATACATACAATAAAAAAACAAGTCTAAAATAAAATAAAAAGATGTTCCTATGTGATAAAACCCGAGGGTTTCTAATGTTAAAATAGCGCAGCTTCTGCTGTTTAAAGGCTTTACTTTGCGTTCTGGATGAATGACGAATCGTGAGACAAATTCGTGAATTAACGTGAATAAAAACTGTGTTTTAATATACACACTATAAAGTATAATGTAACGGTAGGGCCCGTGGGACCCAGAGGCTCTTGAAGGGTGTGGGGTACTTCTGTTTCAGCCTCACCAATGACTCTTGTGTCTAGGGACATCCTATGTCCACTAGGGGCATAGGATGACTGAGAACTGATATCTCGGATTACATGAGATGGGACAGTAATGATAATCCACAATATATTCAGAATATCTTGAACTATTACTGGTTGTTGATTCTGAACTCAACAGGTTAATTGAAAGACGTCATCACCTTCAGCTACCTGGCTGTAGTGTACGATAAAAGCTTGCTGTGATTGCATTCTATTGTCTATTGTGCTAATTAAGTCTGCTACTGTGGTGATGTGGATTGGAGCTTGGTAGACAGTCTGGCTTCTAAAGACCTTTTCATTGTGTGATGCTAATTAACACTGTTTTGTGTGAATTTCTATTGATGATAATGTGTGTTGTGAATTAGCACAGTCTAAAAGGTCAGATGTCTGACTTGCCAGCTGTAGGTAATTAGAATTGGAGTCAGAATGTCTGACTAAAGGAATGTGTATTGTATAAGCAGGTGTCCATCTTAAAAGATGTGTATTGAGGGGGGCTCGTTAGTACCCATTGTATGATGTTGTGGGTGTAGTTGAGTCATTGTTACTGACTGTATATAAAGAGCCTGATTTTCCCATTAAAGTATCTATCCGTTTGTAACCAGAGAACAGAGCTGTGTGTGTCTCGTAATTCTGGGGGAAATCCAATGGGTCCTGTCTGCCGGATTGTGGAGTGTCGATAAGCTGTCGTGGGTTGGTGGAATGGAATATCGTAAACGCTGTTAACCCCTGACCATTACAGATAATGGGCCAAATCCTCAAAAGGGATACGCAGGCGGAACTGCTGTTCAGCCTGCGTATCCCTGTGCCTATCTTTGGAACTGATCCTCAGAAGCAGTTTTCCAAAGATAGGCAGAAGATCCGACATCTGTAAGAGACTTACACTGTCGGATCTTAAGATGCAGTACCGCATCCGCCGCTGGGGGCATTTCGTGTCGAAATGCAGCCTAGCGTATGCAAATGAGGACTTACGGAGATCCACAAAGCTTTTCAGCTTTGTGTTTTCTGCGTAAGTTTACGTTTGCATACGTAAAATTAGTTCTGCTTTTACAAAGTGTAAACTAGTAACACCTTGTAAAAACAGACCTTTTTTTCGATCGCCGCGATTTTTTTAAAATTTAAAAAAAAAAATTCCGGCGCAACTTTATTGTCCCGTCGCAATCCACAAAGCCCGGCGTAACGTAATTTTGCGCGCTGCCCGTCGGGAAAATGACGTCACGAGCATGCGCAGTACGGCCGGCGCGGGAGCACGCCTCATTTAAATTGTCATCGCCCCCTGCAGAAGAGGACCGCCTTGCGCCGGAGACATTTAAGTTACACGGCCTGAAATTTCTAGGTAAGTGCTTTGTGGATCGGGCACTTAGGTAGAAATTTTAAGTCAGTGTAACTTAAATGGGAAAAGATAAGTTAGGCAGGATCTTTGAGGATTTGGCCCAATAAGTACAGTTACAGTACATTCATAGCTTCAAATAAAAGTTCAATACATAAAAGAAAGTTCTTCGAGAACATGTGCTTTAAAGATGGCCGATGAGCCCTGTGTTTGCTGTAGAAAATTGTCTGTGTGCTTCTGAAGATGGGGGAAGGGTAGAAGAGAGGGAGAAGCTTTCCACCCAAGCTTTTTATAAACTTCAAGATCCTTTCTTTGACTTTCCCGCCGAAAACTAAACCGCTCCTCCTACATCACTCCCCAGAATGGAGGGGATGACGAGGAGGAATATGAGGCTTACCATAGGAAGTGGTCTATTTCCTAATTACTTACAGACACAGGAAATGGGGGAAGGGATTCGTCTGCCTTCGAATGCAACTTTCAAACAGAACATCAGTCATATGAAATACCTTTTTTTTAAACATAAGATATTTACAAAATGAATAAATATGTCTTCACAGCTTCTAGAAATTGATACCTGGGTTCAAATGTCACATCAGGAGATTATTAACTCAAAGCCCAACATCCATACCATTTATAGGAATTCATATTCTCAATAATATTTTATAACCAAATCACATTTTAGATATTAAGAATATAACACTATGTATATCTTTATCTTCGGGGACAAATTCTATCTTTATTAGGACCTCGTTGACCATTCATTAAAAATGTATAGAAAACATAAATATGTATGAATCAATCACATATATGAAAAATCAATTGTACACCTAAAAATAGCACATGTAACGGGAGGGCCCGTGGAATCCAGAAGCTCTTGCAAAGTATGAGCCAGGAAATAATGGACATATCTTGGATTGCTTTAACATGGGTCTGTAATCCACAATATATTCCAGGATATCTGTAAGAACTATTTACAGGTTGTTGATTCTGAACTCAACAGGTTAATTGAAAGAGTGACTCATTCAATGTGGGAACACAGACCGTTAGGTGTTAATGTCGTCTGTTGTCATGTAAATGAATCTAGGATGGCCCTGAAAGAACCTGTCATTGTGTTGTGCTAATTGACCCTGTATTGTGTGAAGTTCTATTGATGATACATGTGTATTGTGAGTTAAACAGACAGTCTAAAGGTCAGATGTCTGACTTTTCAGCTGTAGTTAATTAGCTCATGCTAATTAGACAAAGAGCTGGTGCCAGAATGTCTACTAAAAAGATGTGTATTGGGCTCATTGTGTCGTGTTGTGGGTGGAGTTGAGTCATTGTTCATTTTTGGTTACTAACTGTATATAAGAGTCTGATTTTCTCATTAAAGGGTCTATTCGTTTTGAACCTCAAACAGAACTGTCTCTCGCAGAATCTGTATGGGTCGTGTTCGCCGGATTGTGGAGTTTCGATAGCTGTCTTGGGTTCGGAATGGAATATCTTAAACGGCTTTAACTCCTGTCCCATTTGGGGTTCCGTTACACCACATTTGGCCATTAGATGGCGCTAAGTACCATAAAATTATCTCCATCTAGTGGCCAATGCAATCATTTCCATTTTAAATTAATGGAAACCGTTCGACCAGCACAGCAAATATCCTAATAACATTCATCTTTCCCCCATTCACACAGAAGGAATGTACATGGACTTTCCCCGGGGGAATTGCTATGCACATATTTTATGAATAGACCCCTAAATGTTAGGAGACGTTTATTTAAAGATGGGAAGTATGGAGCAGATAAATGAATAGACCTCCTAGCAATGTTATTACCAGGCTGCAGCTAGGGGGAGCTCTAATGTGTGAGCACAGCAGAGTGATTCCATCTAACTCTCATTAACCCTTTCACTGTCAGATGATTTTGCATTATTTTGGGCCTGAAGATTAGATAAAACCCCCAAACATATATTATCTGATAGCAGAGGCCCTGGAGAATAAAATGGTGGTGATTGTTAAGGTGTTCCTCGTAATTTAGCTGTTAGTGAACATAATGAATACGAATTTATCCGATGTTACGAATTACCCGAAATAACAAATGCATCTAAACGAATGGAACGTAATGAATTAATAATAATAACAAAAAAATGTCTTTGTTTCTGTAATAAAATTGTGTAAATGAGTATGTTTTCTCCTTCACTGATGAGATGGCACTGGTGGGCACTGACAATGGGCACTGATAGGCAACACTGATGGGCACTGAAGGGTATATGAGTGGCACTGATTGGCATATCCCTGGTGGTCCAGGGTAGCATACCTGGTAGGCATCCTTGGTGGTCCTGGGTGGGGGGCTGCACTGATAAATAATCAGCACAGACCCCCCTGTCGGGAGAGCAGCCGATTGGCTCTCCTCTACTCTCGTCTGTCAGATGCGAGTGAGGAAAAGTCAATAAACGGCTCTTTCTGTTGACGCTGTGATCAGCCGTGATTGGACACAGCTGATCATGTGGTAAAGAGCCTTCATTAGAGGCTCTTTATCGAGATCGGTGTTGCGGCGTGTCAGACTCACACACCACAACAGAGATCACCGGGCTGTGTGCCCCGTATGGCAGGCGATCACGGCTTATCCTGCTGGACATCATATAATGGGAAGTCAGGATAACTGAACCACTTCCCGGCCGTCATTTTGCTATAGGCCGGGTGGGAAGTGGTTAAAAGGTAACCCTGAATAATGGGCCTAGAGTGCAGTGGTCAGGAGTATATCATATACAGGGGTCAGCAGTATATCATATACAAGGGTCAGGAGTATGTCATATACAGAGGTCAGGAATATATCATATACAGGGGTCAGGAGTATATCCTATACAGAGGTCAGGAGTATATCATATACAGGTGTCAGGGTCTTCTACTGACATTAATTAGAGAGAAAAGTCTCTCCTTGACATATCGTAGAATGAAGCCGTATTGTTTTTTTCAGTGTCATCATCCCGTGTTCTGTCCATTTCCACACCGACACCAACATCTCCTCTACCATCCCGCTGTATTTGTTGTCTCACCATGTTTCCAATGATGGAGATCCAGAGATTGACCGGAGTCTTCTTCTCCATGTCACCAGACCACCTCTTCCTCTACTATTGGGGTGCTGGGCCTTTCTATGACTACTCAGGAACCCCAACCTCTTCTATATGTAGTACTTCCCCCGAAGGAGCTGCTGGTTTAGATTTGGGCCTGCCGTTACCTTACTGTTCACCACACTCGTCCCAGGGGTCCCTCTTGAAGAGTTATTCACAAATGTCCGCACCAACACTTAATTTCTTTTTCTTCAAGGGTTTTATTAAACAAGGTTCATCAGAGGGGTGGAGGGATAGGGGAGATTCAGGTACCTTGCTTGTGGATCACGGGTACAGTCTTAGATCCAGAGGACAAATCAGTTCCACACTGGATTCAGCAACTACCGGATAGGCTTCTCTCACTGACCTAGCAGCCGGTGCAAAGCTCGTTCAAAGTCTCTGCCACAGACTTGATGAGTGTCGTCGAGTCATCACACAAGATCATGTAACCACACACACTCTGCAAAGCTCCAAAGAAAGCACACAGTCCACGGTGCCAGGATCTTTCAGCCAGGCCGGCAGCACAGTGAGGTAAACTGGCCAGGATGCGTCCTCCAATTGAGCCCCCAATTGTTCGGCTTCTTCCTGCAGGCAAGACAGCACAGGACCACCCCTGGACCAGTAGGCCCCAAAAACTCCTGTGCCTACTCTCAGTTGTGGAGCCTCGGGCGAGCAGGCCCCTAGACTGGACCTTGACTCCTGGTGACAGCGACACCCACAGTCAAGTGGAAGATGTGCAACACAGCTGAACTCGAACAGAAACCCACAATTTGGCATAATATTCTGAGCCAACTACAGCTCAGATAACTAAATGTACAAAATAGCGCCTACTCAACAGGAGCTACATATAGGATTGTGAAGATTTCCATCCTATTTACTAAGAAGCTGAAGAAGATGTCCATGATGTAGATGAGGGTCACATATAGTATGAGCAGCATCACCCTTCACTCTGTCACCAAGACCTAGTCTGGCAATGCCCAGAATGTTACCAATTAGTCTCTGACCAATCTCACGGTTTGGATGGAATTTCTCCTTATATCAGTGGTCAGTGTAGTGGTCCCTTACATTGGTGACCAATGGGAGAAGGACCCTCTTATACAGAGGTGGGCAAACTACGGCCCGCGGGCCGTATGCGGCCCGGCGGACCTTTTAATCTGGCCCCCGGGCGGATCGCTAGAAATAGCATTATAGAGGATGTGTCTCCTCTAGTCTCCAGGCTCTCCTGCCCAATGTCATCTATCATCAGAGCAGGGCTGGGAGAAGCCGGAGACACTGAACAGCATGAGTGCTGTGCAGGGATCCGTGGTTGCTAGGAAGCAGGTCGGATCCAATCAAAACAGCTATTGCTGTTCCCCGCACACGCTCTGCTGCCTGCAGTAGCTAGGCAACGCCGACGCTGCCAGGGCTGGGGCCGCTTATGACGTCTGGAGACCCCGCCCACCCAGACAGATTACGTCCATTCAAAAAACAACAGGAGGGAGGAAGACACGTGTGAAGTGAAGCCATCAGATCGGGAGACAAGTAAAACAGGTAAACGAGAAAGGGGGTAATGGAGGAGGAGACAGGAAAGTGTAAATCGATAAAGATGAATGGTGGCACTGGCAAAAAGGAGATAAGAAAGGGGGAAGAAGAGGGAAGAACAGATAGAAAAAAGGGGACTATATAAAGAGAAAAATAAGGAAAACAGAAAAGCAGAGGAAAATAAGAGAAAAAATACGAGTGAAAAATAAAAAGATGATAGAGAAATGAGAATATGAAAAAAGGAAGAAATGAGTGGGAAAAGGAGACAAATTAAGAGGATAAGGTACAACTGAGAAAAATGTATGAACATAAACTTTAAAAAAAAAAACTGGTGGCACACTGGCAGCAATTGATGGCACACTGGCAGCAATTGATGGCACACTGGCAGCAATTGATGGCACACTGGTGGCACACTGGCAGCAATTGATGCCACACTGGCAGCAATTGATGGCACAATGGCAGCAATTGATGGCACACTGGCAGCAATTGATGGCACACTGGTGGCACACTGGCAGCAATTGATGGCACACTGGCAGCAATTGATGGCACAATGGCAGCAATTGGTGGCACACTGGCAGCAATTGATGGCACACTGGTGGCACACTGGCAGCAATTGATGGCACACTGGTGGCACACTGGCAGCAATTGATGGCACACTGGCAGCAATTGATGGCACACTGGCAGCAATTGATGGCACACTGGTTTATGTATGTCTTAGTGATTGATTAACATCACAACTTCATTGATTTGAAATTGATACCCTTATTTTTTATATGATTTTTGCTTTTGCTCATCACTGCCACACACATGCAGCCATGCATTGCACGTGTGTGGCAGTAATGAGCAAAACTAAAAATCATATAAAAAAAAAGCTATCAATGAAGTTGTGATGTGAATCAATCAATAAGACATACATAAACCATAATTTTCACTAATATGAGTCACAAATAGTGAAAAATGTTCATTGTTTTGGGAAATTTTGTTTAATATTTTTTTTTTTCTTGTAAGGCAACCTCACTTTTTCATTGTTTAACTATAACAAGTACTCGTACCAGTTGTCCAACAATGATATTTACTGCTTTTTATAAAGAAATACAATTGATTTTATGCAGTATTGAGTTTAGCCTTTTGGCCCGGCCCTCCAAAATATTTTTAGTTTCTCATGTGGCCCCATCGAAAAAATAATTGCCCACCCCTGCTCTTATATGTCATCATTGGGAAGACTGCCCTCCTTACAGATCATTGATGTCAGTTGTTACTGAGAGACAGAAATTGTCCATTGCTCAAGGAACCCCTAGAACCCTTTGGAGGAACCCTGGCTGAGAAAGTCTGGACTAGGCAGTAATATATTTCCCTCCCCCTTGGTGGGAGTGGAGATGACCCATCTATAAGGATATACACATGTGTGCACCCGAAAGCTCAAGCACTCTATAGTCAAAAATATTGGGACACCTGTCTTTACACACACATGAAATTTAATGACATCCCAGTCTTAGTCCGTAGGGTTCAATATTGAGTTGGCCCCGCCCTTTGCAGCTATAACAGCTTCAACTCTTCTGGGAAGGTTGTCCCCAAGGTTTAGGAGGGTGTCTATGGGAATGTTCGACCATTCTTCCAGAAACACATTTGTGAGGTCAGGCACTGACGTTGGATGAGAAGGCCTGGCTCACAGTCTCCGCTCTAATTCATCCAAAGGTGTTCTATCGGGTTGGGGTCAGGACTCTGTGCAGGCCAGTCAAGTTCCTCCACTCCAAACTCGCTCATGTCTTTATGGAACTTGATTTGTGCATTGATCCAAATCATTTGCTGGAGGGGGGAATACGGTTTGGGTTGTTTTTCAGGGGTTGGGTCTGGCCCCTTAGTTCCAGCATGACTGCACACCAGTGCACAAAGCAAGGTCCATAAAGACATGGACTTAGAAAGGTTGGTGGAAAATTTACTTCAAGTGCAATAATTCACATTATAATCGTAACTAAAACATATACAATTAAGTGTAACAATCTAAGAAATAAAAATCCCAAAGTGATAGAATGATGTGAATTCCCCAACTAAAAAGTTGTTGCACTAGAAGGTAATTTGTATTGCATTTATCTGTAGAGGAGTTTCCACCATCCCTGCTAAGGCAGCACTGATAGGAGGCACTGATTGTCGGCACTGATTGGCATGGGTAGGCGGCACTGATGGGCACTGAAATGCAGCACTGATGGGATCTGCATGGGTAGGCGGCACTGATGGGCACTGAAATGCAGCACTGATGGGATCTGATTGGCAACACTGATGGGCACTAATTGACAGCACTGATGGGCACTGATAGGTAGCACTGGGCACTGACAGGCAGCACTGATAGGCGGCACTGATATGCAGCACTGATTGGCAGCATTGATGGGCATTAATGGGCACTTATAGGCAGCACTGATGGGCATTAATTGGCAGCACTAATGGACATTGATTGGCACTGATAGTTAGCACTGATAGGCAGCACCTATTGGCACTGATAAGCAGCACTGATTGGCACTGCTAGGCAGCATTGATTAGCCCAGTTTGGCACTGATAGGCAGTAATGCAGCATTTGTTGGCACTAATAAGCAGCACTGATAGGCAGCATTGGTTTGCACTGATATGCAGCACCGATTGGCAATGGTTAGCACTAATCGGCAGCAATGCCACATTGGTTGGCACTGATAAGCAGCACTGGCACTGATAGGCAACATTGGTTGGCACTGATAGTGGAGAGAGGGAGTTTCACAATCAGCAGAAGCAGATCTTGATTTTTGCCAGAGCTGTTCAGTGTATAAAATTGTCAGCTAATGTCACTGCATGCAGGGAGAGAAACCAGTTGTCAAAAGTCGTAGGTGATGTCGGGGTGGGCGGGACCGAACAGTTAAAAAAAAAGTAAATGGGATGGGTCTGGGTGGGCGCCGATACATTCCTCTGGCTCCGCCCCTCTCTGAAGCAGCTCAGTCATTGGCTGGTGTTGAGGGGGCTTGGTCCAGCCCACCCCCGGCATCGCGACTGAGTTGTATGTCGGGGGTGGGCGGGACCAAGCTCCCTCAACACCAGCCAATGATTAAGATGCTTCAGAGAGAGGGCGGAGCCAGAGGAATGTAGCGGCCCGCCCAGACCCCCATCCCATTGATTGTTTTTTTTAACTGTTCGGTCCTGCCCACCACGACATCACCTCCGACTCATGACAGCTCATTTCTCTTCCTGCATGCAGTGACATTAGCGGACAGTTTCATGCACTTAACAGCTCTGGCAAAAATTTACGATTTGCTGCCTGGGAAACTGTTTCACAGGCAGAGTAGGTTACACACTCTCTTGGATACAGAATTTCAGGGCAGATCTCTGGAGACAGCATGGGGTGATTAGGATGTGCCCAGGCACACCTGGCACACCCCGTGCGCACGCCTATGGATATACAATACATACACACGCAGCACAAGGGGTTGCAGGTCCTCTGAGCTCCACAAGGTGGTGATCTTCTCACTTTACCATAGAAACAAGAAGTCTCTATGGAAGTGATGTTAGGAAGTTCCGGGTGAGAGGTGAGTCAGGAGGATGTAGCAAGGAGACATCTTTGGAATTGGCAGCAGAGTCTGAGCAGGACACACGCCGCCGACCTCCGTCGGTGGGCGGGGCCACGGGCCGTTTTGGTGCCGCTTCCACGACTGTGGGCGGTGGGGGGGGGGACGCCTTCTAACTCCACTGCGGGAACGGGGGCTGCGAAGGGAAAACAGAAGGCCTCAGATCCACCAGGCACGGCCGCGGGGCCCTCTTCACGTGGGGTCGACGGTTCCGCTGGTGGGCGGGGCGCGGCGCAGAAAAAATCGGGCGGTGGAGATCGGATGGGGGTCACAGAGACGGCGTCGGGTGGTCTGCCTGCTGCAACAACGCGGGGCAGAGGAGCAGTGAAGGGCCGGCTGGAACGGAGGGAAGACTCCGCGGCCTCCAGGTCACCTTCGCCTGGGGGTCTGTCGGCCGCACCGATCCCAGTCGGGGAGGACAGGTCGGGGGACGAGGTATCGGATGACGAGGAGGAAGGAGATGAGCCGGAGCGTGAGCCAGCGGTGGAGGTCCGGTCTACGGCAGCGGGAGCATCTCCCGGCAGGCCTGGTAAGTCCACTACCTTACAGGTATCTTCTTTAACTGACGCATTATTTGATCTGTTGGGGGTGGGGAGGGGGGGGGGGTCTGCACCTCCGCCGCCGGTGGCGGTGGCTGCACCGGTGGTGGCGGGCGTCGCGCCTGCCGCCTCCGGGTCCGACGCCTTGTTGAACGAGCTGGTGGGGGGCCTCAGGGAGCTTTTTGGTACAGGGCCCTTCGCCGCAGGTGGCCCCGTGGGCACCTGTGGCTGCGGGCGTGACTGGGGGGGATGCTCTGGCCGGGGGGGGGGGTTGCGTCTCCGCAGCTCCCCCCGGTGGCCCCTGCAGCGGGTCAGGTGGTAACGGAGAAGGCAGGGGGGCCCCGGAGGTGGTGACTCGTTCCGATCTGGTACGTATTGCGGACGCGGCGAGGGGCGAGGTGTATATCTGCTATGAGTGTCCGTTGGGGGCCCATTCGAAACAGGAGGTCAAGGACAAAATTTACAAGAGCGAATACGTAGAGATCTTCTCCCTGTTGCCGTTGGAGAAATTCAACCTCGACAGGGTGAAGCCGGATGATTCTAAAAAAGAGGATGAGGAGAAGAGGCGGTATAGGCTGATTCCGCGCACTTTCGTTAACTGGCTTCAGGCGTTCGCCATTATGGCTAGCGTCGTCGGCGAGAAGAACCCCGAGCATTGCTCGGCGTTGTTCGGGTACATGGATTCCATCGGGGAGGCGCACCGGGTGTACGGGGGGTCGGCTTGGCTCAGGTACGATGAGCAGTTCCGTCAGCGGCGGGCGGTTAGGCCCTCTCTTCGCTGGGATCAGAAGGACATCAGCCTCTGGATGCGGCTCATGGCGGCGGCTAAGGCCCCGGCGCAGTCTTTTCACGGGGGGGGCCGGGGGTGCGACCTCCTCAGGACCGTCGGCCGGAAAAAAGTGGGGAGTTAGCTGGCTGTTCAATGAGAACGCCTGCAAATTCGGAGGATCGTGCAAATTCAAACACGAGTGCTCAGGGTGTGGGGGATCCCACCCCGCGGCCAAGTGTTTTAAAAAAGGTAAGCGGGCCGGTGACGCTGCTCAAAAAAGGGACGACTCCGGTGAGGGAGGAAAGGATGCGTCCTTTTCTAAATAGGTACCCGGATAGGGCGGCGGCGGAACTATTGTCCTCGGGGTTCAGGGACGGTTTCAAGATACTGTGTTCACTGGCGGTGGTGCCGCCGGTGGCGCGGAATTTGAAATCGGCTCTCCTTCATCCTGGGGTGGTGGGGGAAAAGTTGGGCAAGGAAGTGGCACTAGGCCGGATGGGCGGGCCGTTTGCGGCCCCGCCCTTGCCGGAGCTGGTGGTATCTCCGTTGGGGGTGGTGCCTAAGAAGGAACCGAACAAATTCCGTCTTATTCACCACCTGTCATTCCCGAAAGGGGGCTCGGTCAATGACTTTATCGATCCGGAAGCCTGCACGGTGTCCTACACGTCATTTGATGCGGCGGTCCGGTGGGTGCGGCGTTACGGACGTGGGGCTCTAATGGCCAAGGCGGACATCGAATCCGCATTTCGGTTGTTGCCGGTGCATCCCGACTGTTTTAGGCTGTTGGGATGTTGCTGGCAGGGCCAGTATTATGTTGACCAGTGTCTACCCATGGGCTGCTCCGTCTCCTGTGCGCTGTTTGAGACCTTCAGCTCCTTTTTGGAATGGGTGGTCAGGGATGTATCGGGCCTGGACTCGATCATTCACTATCTGGATGACTATCTTTGCGTGGGGCCGCCTTCCTCTGGTGTGTGTGCGACTCTACTGTCAACGTTGCAGCACATTGCGGGACGTTTTGGCGTGCCATTGGCGGCCGACAAGACGGAAGGCCCCACGACGGAGATTAGTTTCCTGGGTATAGTGATCGATTCGGAGGCAATGGAGTGTCGCCTTCCCAGGGATAAGCTTGAGGCCATGAAAACGGAAGTCAGGGCGTTTCAGGGCTTGCGTAAGGTGCAGCTTAGGGCCTTGCAGTCTCTGCTGGGCAAACTAAATTTCGCCTGTAGGATTATTCCCATGGGCAGAATATTTTGCCGACGGCTGTCGGCGGCTACGGCGGGGGCAAAGGCCCCCACTCATTTAATTCGCTTGTCTAAGGATCACCGGGAGGACTTGAAGGTATGGTATGAGTTCCTGACGTCCTACAATGGCAGGTCGATGTGGCAGTCCGGTCCGGTGAGTAATTTCGACGTGGAACTGGTGACGGATGCAGCAGGGTCTACAGGCTATGGGGCTTTCTTCAAGGGGCAGTGGAGCGCGGAACCTTGGCCTCAGTCTTGGGTGGAGGCAGGCTTTCTCCGGAACCTAGTGCTGCTGGAACTCTTTCCAGTGGTGTTGGCTATTGAGCTTTGGGGGGAGGCCTGCAGCAACCTTAAACTGAGGCTAAATTGTGACAACATGGGAGTGGTCCAGGTGGTGAACCGCATGTCCGCGTCATCACAACCGGTCATTCGGCTCATGCGGCAGTTAGTGTTGAGGTGTTTGCAACTGAACATTTTCATTTATGCCGTGCATATCCCGGGCGTGGAGAACACGCTGGCTGACTCCTTGTCTCGTTTTCAGTGGGACAAGTTCAGAGAACTGGCCCCGGCCGCGGAGGCTGTCGGGGTCCCGTGCCCGGGCTGGATTTGGGAGCTGGCGCTGGAATAGCCGCCTCGTGGATAAAGCAGTCAGTTAGCTCAGCCACATGGTCGGCATACGTCAAGGTATGGAAGGAATGGTTGGAGTTGGGTGCCGAAGCTGGGGTCTCTAGCGGGGGGCCGGACGATCGTTTACAGGTAATTTACTTGGTAGCCAGGAACATGGAACGAAGGGTGTCCGTGTCCGCCATTGAGAAGAAATTGGCGGGTTTGGCGTTCTTTTTCAAGCCGGTGGGGGGGGTGGATTGGACTAAGGACTTCTGGGTGAAACAGGCTTTGAAAGGCTACAGAAAATGGCGCACGGTGCAGGATAACAGGAGGCCGGTCTCTTTTTCCAATTTGGTAGGTATCAGGGAGGTCCTGGACGGGGTTTGTACTGGGCGCTATGAATGCCTACTATTCGCGGCGGCTTTTTCGCTGGCGTTCTACGGGGCGTTCCGCATCAGTGAATTGGTTAGCCCCTCTCGCCTGAGGGCCGGGGGGCTGATGAAGGAAGATGTGTGGATAGCGGAAGACAAGGTGGGTATTCGGCTGCGCCGATCAAAAACCGATCAGAGGGGTGGACGTGGTTCTTTTTTCCTTGCCGGGGGCCAGAGTGTGCCCAGTGGCAGCGGTTAAGGCCTTTTTGGAAGTCAGGCCAGAAGGGGGCGGGCCGTTTCTTAGGCACGAGGATGGGTCCTTTTTGTCCAAGTTCCAATTTGTGGCGGTTTTTCGCAGGTGCTTGCAAAGACTAGGCTTGGACGGTTCCGGGTTTTCGTCTCACTCTTTCCGAATCGGGGCGGCTACCGAAGCTGCCAGGTGCGGGATGAACGAGGCGGCAGTGCGGAAGATCGGGAGGTGGGAGTCTCGGAGGTTCCGTTTGTACGTGCGGCCACAGTTAGTGGTCGGTTAATGGGAGGGGGTGAGCTAACAGGTGTGGGGGGGGGGGGGTTTCGCCTTATCAGGTGTTTTGGTTTCATTGGTGAGCAGTGTGGCTTGTTTGTTTCATTTCAGATGGAGGGACTGCACGCCTCGTCTGGATTGTTCGACATTCGTATGTTTGCTGGGGGGCAAGGAGGGCGGATGAGAAGCCAGACGGCAGGCAGCTGGGTATTTCCAGGAGGGAGGCGGTGTTGCGGTGGCTGGGGATACCGGGGATGATGTGGGGTAGGGTGCTCCCGGAGGTCGAGAGGTACGCCCGACTAGACAGGCCCCCTGATGTGCTGGTAATACACGCAGGGGGGAATGATTTTGGGGTCCGTAAAATCAGGGCTCTGATCAAGGACATCAAAGCAGACATGGATCGGCTGCGAGCGGCCTTTCCGGGGACAGTGCTGGTGTGGTCGGACATTGTTGCCCGCACACAATGGCGCAAGGCTCGGTCCGTGACCAAGCTCAATAGAGCCAGGACGCGGGTTAATCGGGTGGTAGGAAAATTTGTGGCACGCCTTGGGGGGCTGGTGGTACGCCATCAGGAACTGGAGACCAACGTGGGCATGTATCTGAGGAGGGACGGGGTTCATCTGACGGATGTGGGGATCGCTCTTTGGTCTATGGGGATACAAGAAGGGATTCAGAGAGCGCTGAGGGTGTGTGGGGGCCCTTAAAGGTGGAGGTGTCATCCTTTCGGGCTGTGGCGGTTATTTCTGTTGGTCTTTTATGGTGGCAGTAGAAAACGTGTGAAAACGGGGGTGTGGGGCTCATCAGTATGATGGGCCCCTTAGGTGTATTCCAGCGAAAGGTTAGTTGGAATATGGTAATGTTTGCACTGCGGGCGGGGGTTGTCTCCGGGCGCACTACACGGACTGGAGGCCTAAGTTTAAGGTTTGCTCGCAGTGCATTGTTCATACTGTTATATAGTGTAAAATGTGGAGACCGGGGGGCTGCCAGAAAAGACCAACAGAGTGGGGTTATTGTATGTGATTGATGTGTTGGATATTTATGTTTCATTTAATTTGGAGTTTTGGATATTGATTATGTTTTAATAAAATAGGCTGTTGTGGCCAGTTTACTCCAAAGCAAAGGTGTGGTCTCTTTACTATATAGTTAAGTGGGGGACAATTAAGGGGTGGAGTATCATGGGGTCTCAACGGTCTAGGTATTGGGTCACATCTGGGCTACACTAGTCATGGTCTGATCTATATACATGTATATAAAATGCACTATTTATCTATCAAAAAGTCTTTCCCGGTGCTAAACCTTCCATCCAATTTCTACATTTTTCTGCTGCATTTGTAAATTCCAAAAGCCAATATAAAGGAATATTAGTGGTAAAAATGCACTTGTGGGTTTAACCGATTTTTTTTGTGTCCTATGCCTACATACTAATAGAAGTCTCTCATTCCCATCTCAGAAAGTTGGGAGGTATGTACACATATATAGGGCAAGATTCAGAAAGACTTACGACGGGCGTATCAGTAGATACGAATCCGCGCCGTCGCAACTTTCAGCGTATGCTCAAACTGAGATAAGCTTAAATGTTGCTAAGATACGACCGGCGTAAGTTTCCTACGCCGTCGTATCTTAACTGCATATTTACGCTGGCCGCTAGGGGCGTGTACGCTGATTTACGCCTATAATATTTAAATCAGCTAGATACGCCTATTCACGAACGTACGCCCGGCCGTTGCAGTAAAGATACGCCATTTACGTAAGGGGTTTTCAGGCGTAAAGATAAACCACCAAAAAGATGGCGCAGCCAATGTTAAGTATGGACGTCGGAACCGCGTCAAATTTTTAAAATTTTACGTCGTTTGCGTAACTCGTTCGTGAATGGATCTGGCCGTAATTTACGTTCACGTCGAAGCATTGACGATTTGCCGACGTCATTTGGAGCATGCGCACTGGGATACGTCCACGGACGGCGCATGCGCCGTTCGTTAGAAACGTCAAATATGTGGGGTCACTAGTATTTTGCATAGAACACGCCCCCAACCAGCCTATTTTGAATTAGGCGGGCTTACGCCGGCCCATTTACACTGCGCCGCCGTAAGTTACAGCGCAAGTTCTTTGTGAATACAGGACCTGCTGCTCTAACTTACAGCGGCGTAGTGTATCTGAGATACGCTACGCTCGCCTGAATCTACCCCATAGTGTGGAGTCGTACATTAACCCCTTCAGGGTCAGAACATTCCCCCACTTACGGGGCAAGAACATTCTCTTTATTTCGGAAATGTGTTTTTTACTTCCAATGTAATTCAGCTTTTCCGTTTATAATAACAGATTATACAATAATTCGGGATGGAGGTTTTATTAAAGGGTCACTAAAGGAAAAATTTTTTTTAGCTGAAATGACTGTTTACAGGGCATAGAGACATAATAGTTAACTGATTCCTTTTAAAAATGATTACAAATATATAAAAAAACAATCATATAATGTGCCTGCAGTGTAGTTTCGTTTTTGCTGTTGTTTGCTGGTTCTCTGATGTACAGAGAGCCACTAGAGGGCAGTCAGCCAATAGAGAGCAGTGATACTTTGTCTAAAACTCCTCAGCACCAATCCAGTTTCGTTTTACACACAGTAATCACACCTCCTTGATTAGTGACCACCGTGGGAAATCTCCCAGTACTGTGGTTATCAGGAAACAGGCAACCAGGAAGTGTCCAAAACAGAGAGGATTTACAGCAACATCAAAGCAAAAACGAACACTGAGGACATGAAACCAGGACTGCAGCAAGGTAAAGGAAGCTATTTAGCTAAAAAAAAAATTCCTTTAGTGACCCTTTAAGAGGTGTTTTTATGATTAGGGATGCTCCAAAATTTAATCGGCCAAACATATCATCCCAAAACTGTGTTTTTAGCATATTGCAGAAAGGAAAAAAAAGTGCCGATAATTGCACATACGCAGTGGCCGTGCCTCCGGGGGTCCGCCCATTGCGGGGTGTCATCCTGAAGGCTCAAGGTCCCATCCTCCCCTCCTCCTCTTCTTGCAGAGTGGTGATCTTCCTGTGTCAGGGAGCTGAATTTCCCGGGCCGCAGTAACAATGTCCCGCCTCCTGTGATAGACGGCACACTGATCCAATGCCAGGACAATTGAATCAGTGTGACGTGGTCACTGGAGGCGGGACATTGTTTTTTTTTTTTAAAGATATTTTTATTTGATTTAAGACAAACCAACAAACAGAAAGAAACACTCAAAAAACAACAATACCACCAGACAATCTGGTCATAAACAGTAGGCAATATGCTCAAACATAGAAAAATAAACAGATATCAGTGCAAAGATATAAAGTAGGCACAATGGTAAAAGGTTCAGGTGTATTACCAGGGCATGGATCCCTGGGGCACGGCCCATCAATGGTCAATCAAGAGTAGTACAATCAGTGCTGGGAGAGGGGTAGCGGACTAGCCAACCATCTACCCCAAATTTTGTGGAAGGTTTTGTTCCGTTTCTGGAGTTCAAAAGTAAGTTTATACAGTGGGATAGAATCATTAATAAGTTTTACCCAGAGGCACCTCAGAGAGGTCTGTGCGCCCTTCCAGGACAGTAAAATAGCTTTTCTAACATAGAAGTAGAGTATGCGGAGCAGTCTCTTGGCATGTGATGATAGGTGTAATTTGCCAAAATAGGCAGTTCTTGGGGTGGATTATGTTTGGGAGGCCTTTCGCCGATGAGATGAAAGCACCCACTTCCTCCCAGAAGTCCCGGAACTACTGGGCATGACCAGAAGCAGTGTAAGAAATTGGCCTCCTGGCCACAGCTGCAGAAACAGGCAACCGAGGGCAGGAGACCCATCCTGTGTAACCTAGCCGGAGTGAGGTGGGTTTGATGAAAAATGTTGACATGTATGACGCGGTGCCGGGAAGCAATAACTGAAGTTTTATACGTATCACTAAATTCTGACCAGTCCTCGTCTACCAGGGAGAGGTCCAGAGAGGTCCACTTTACCTGAGCTTTGTGATACCTGGGGTTAAAGTCAGTCATTAGGGCTGCATAGTAGGTGGAGACAAGTTTAGTGGGGTCCGGCTGTCTGAGCAGTTTTTCCAATGGGGGCAGGTCAGTGGGATCGTCCAGGGAGCCAAACTGGGCACGGATAGCGTGCCTGAGCTGGTAATAATAAAATAGGTACAATCTCGGTAGATCAAAGTCTAAACGTAGCTGAGAAAAAGATTTGAAGCCCTGAGCGTTGTACAGGTGGCATAAATATTTAACCCCCTTGGAGCACCAGCGATTGGGATCAGGAAGGGAGTACAGTTCCTGCAGATTAGGGATAAACCACAGGGGGTTGTTGGGAGATTTCAGCCAGGTGTGTTTGGATACTTTTGTGACAATATAGAGGAAAGGGAAGTGGCAAGTAGAGAGGTGTCGGGACGATCAGGGACCCGGCCTCTGTAGATAATATTATGTAGGGTTTTCCGGGAAGATGCGATGGCCCCCTCCGTGGAGGTACAGGCATTGGCCGGAACTGGGCACAGCCAATCGCGGATGTGCACCAGCTGGGATGCCAAGTAATATAGGAAGAAGTTAGGAAATGCCAAGCTCGCCAAGTGCACTGGTAATCGTAGTGTTTCAAGTGCTACCTTGGGGGAGCCAGAGGCGGAACATTTTTTACTACGGCCCAGGTAATTCAAATCCAGCTCCATGACACAGGGAGATCGCCGCTCTGATCCAGGCACAGGCAGGCTGCATCCCACAGGCACTGGTAGGCTTCATCCCACAGGCACTGGCGAGGCTGCATCTTATGGGCACAGGTAGGCTGCATCCCACAGCCACTGGCGAGGCTGCATTGATCTTTTGTATTATGTCAGCAGTCTCTGACAATCTCCTATATCATGCCTGCTAGAGGTACACCGAATCGAAAAATGTTAATACTATTAGCAGTGTGTTTAAGTAAGAGATTGCAGACATGATACAAGAGATGGTTAGAGGCTATGGACATGATACAAGAGAAGGTTAGAGACTGTGGACATGATACAGGAGATGGTTAGAGACTAAGGACATTATACAAGAGAAGGTTAGAGACTGAGGACATTATACAAGAGAAGGTTAGAGACTGTGGACATGCTCCAGGAGATGGTCAGAGACTGAGGACATGATACAAGAGATGGTTAGAGACTGAGGACATGATACAAGAGATGGTTAGAGACTGAGGACATGATACAAGAGATGGTTAGAGACTGTGGACATGCTCCAGGAGATGGTCAGAGACTGAGGACATGATACAAGAGATGGTTAGAGACTGAGGACATGATACAAGAGATGGTTAGAGACTGTGGACATGCTCCAGGAGATGGTCAGAGACTGCCCAGGGTACAGAGTGCAATGGTCAGAACAGGCTTTCTTCGGGTCTTCTACTGTCATTAATTAGAGAGAAATGTCTCTCCTATAAAGTTCTCTCCTTGACATATCGTAGAATGAAGCCGTATTGTTCTTTCAGTGTCATCATCCCGTGTTCTGTCCATTTCCACACCGACACCAACATCTCCTCCACCATCCCGCTGTATTTGTTGTCTCACCATGTTTCCAATGATGGAGATCCAGAGACTGACCGGAGTCTTCTTCTCCATGTCACCAGACCACCTCTTCCTCTACTATTGGGGTGCTGGGCCTTTCTATGACTACTCAGGACCCCCAACCTCTTCTCTAGGATTGCTTTAGCTTGCCAGACATCTTCATGTGTATTTATTCATACAAATAACTAGCTTTAATTAGACTGTCAGGGCAATGAATGTAAACTGAAGATTTCTATCCTATTTACTAAGAAGCTGAAGAAGATGTCCATGATGTAGATGAGGGTCACATATAGTATGAGCAGCATCAACCTTCTCTCTGTCACCAAGACCTAGTCTGGCAATGCCCAGAATGATACCAATTAGTCTCTGACCAATCTCACAGTTTGGATGGAATTTCTCCTTTTCATTATTTCCAGGTGACCATGAATTCGAGTTCCAATATCTCCCCTGTGTTCTGCAGACAGATATACATTTCCCGATGTCTTATGTTGTACAGATCCCTCATGTTCCCCGATATGAGATCATACATTGGATTTGTTCAACTTTCCAACCAGGAGGGAATGGACTTGGCAAGATTCTCTCCCCATGTTGAGGGTATGTGGTTTGGTATGGTTCAGGAGGAGGCATGCTCACTCCCCACCTTTCCCTGCCCAGTCAGGCTGCATGCTCTAATAAGGGTCTAGTGTGAATTTCTTGGTGGTGGGGGGTCCATACAGGTTTTTTATACATTTATTAACAATACATTCACCGGCCAATCAGCAAATCCCCAGTTGACAGCTGAATAAGCCTGGTGGGTGTACATCACTGGGTGTTGGGACACTTGTGGCAACCAATCGCCTAAACAAGCGAAATTATGTTCAAACCCAGAGCTCATTTTAAGTGGTCGCTTTATTGGTCCATTACATTGGTGACCAATGGGAGAAGGACCCCCTTATATCAGTGGTCAGTGGAGAAGGACATTCTTACATCATCATCGGTGGGAAGACTGCCCCCTACAGGTCATTTATGTCGGTTGTTACTGAGAGACAGAAATTGTCTATTGCTCAAGGAACCCCTAGAACTCTTTGGAGGAACCCTGGCTGAGAAAGGCTGGACTAGGCAGTAATATATTTCCCCCCCCCTTGGTGGGAGTGGAGATGACCCATCTATAAGGATATACAGTACCAGAGGCGGCTCTAGGCTGTGTGAGGCCTCAGACAAAACTTGGACATGAGGCCCCACTCACACCCATAATACGAAAAATAATTCAAGTGATAAAATGTATACATTTCATATATAAAGAGCCGTAAATCCTATGAACTATGAATTCACCGTTTCTAGAATTTTCTCTCACCAATTCTTCTTTAATCAAAGATCATTAAACATTGGATATGTATATATATATAGTACACACACACAAATATAGATACAATTTGTGCGGCTGCAACGAGCAACAAAACCCATATTTCTCCATTTTCATAAAGGTCAGGGTAATATAACCCAACCAGCACAGAGTTCCCCCTTACATCAGAGTCTGCAGGATTCCCCCTTACAGAGCAAGGGGACCTTTGATGTAAAGGGACTTTCTTGTAAAGGGGAACTCTGATGTAAGGGGGCTCTGGTGACCAGAGATACCTTATATCAGAGTGCGCAGCATTCCCATTTACATTAGAGTTCCCCTTTATATCAGGGTCCGCAGAGTTCCAAAGGGAACTATGATGTGGGGGGACTCTAGTGACCACAGACCACCTCCCGCAGAGTTAATGCATTAAGGACAGGGGGGTTACTGATATAAGGGGGAACCTTTATAGCAGTGCTCCCTTTCCTTACTGTATTCACTCCCCCCCTTACATCACTCATCCCCCTCCATCTGGCCTCCTCTCAGGTGCACTGTGCAGGGCTCAGTCAGATGGTCCTCTCTGGACTTCAGCTTGGTGGCTCCTATATTCTTTTCTCCACAGTCCACACGTCTGACTCCTCCCGTGACCCCTGTCCTGGCAGCACTCCCACTCTTGACTTCACGATACAGACATTCACCTGTGTCCAGTCCTAGGCACACCACCCCTGTCATCTCTGGTCTCCTCCCGGCATCTTCATGCCCCTCTGAGCACTCGCTGCATACACAGTACAGAGTGCCAGGCACACCCGGTGGGTGAGAAGGGAGATGTCAGCAGCACCCTCATTGGATACAAGGCTGCAGAACCCTGTTGTGATGTAACATCTGATTGGCAGAGTGTGTGGTGGGCGGGGCAGTGAGTGAAAGGGGAGCTCGGGGGAAGGAAGTTCTTGTTAGGACATTCGGCCCCGGAATTTCCTACAGCCAGTCCGGCCCGGGGTCACCAACCAGGGGACATTTTCTCCCACACATATGGTAGGCAAATTAGGTGGCCGCAATTCCCCTATAGGCGACCACCTAACTTTCCTAATTAGAGAGCCGCCTCTGTACAGTACATACACACACAGCACAAGGCCGTGTTCAGACTATGAGACGTTTCTCTGGGCTGCAGTTCCTCTGATCTCCACAAGGTGGTGATCTCACTTCTACCATAGAGAGAAGAAATCTCTATGGAAGACAAGAAATGATGTCAGGGACAGACAGGAAGTTTCGGGTGAGAGGTGAGTCGGGAGGAAGTAGTGAGGAGACATCTTTGGAATCGGCAGCAGAGGAGGTAATAAGATCTTATTTTCTATTTACACCCAGTAACCCCGTCATGTCCGTCCTCTTCCTCCATAGTCACTGTGACGTCTTTTATCTCCAGCAGATGATGATACACACATATATAGTGTGGAAACCTAGATTAACCCCTTCAGGGTCAGAACATTCCTTCACTTACAAGGCCGGAACATTCTCTTCATTTCAGTTTATACTAACGGATTATACGATAATACGGGTTGGGGTTTTTTTTTTTTAGAGGTGGACTTATGATACGTGTTTTTGATTTTATAATCTTTATGGAGGAGGAAATAACTATTCCTGATGTCTGTGAAGGTTCAACACAAGGGGGGTGTCTGGATGATGACTTTATCTTTGTAAGTATCAGGTGATGTCACTGTCTATTTCCCTATGTAGGAGTATTTAGAAGGACACAAGGATCTCTACAAGGACGTCATGATGGAGAATCAGCCGCCCCTCACATCACCGGGTAAGAGGAGACTTTATTGTAAAGGAGAGAGCAGTACGGAGGCTCCACCTAGATCCCCCATCATCTGATAAACACATAGAAACAATGTATTCAGTCAGTGTGTGTGTTTCCTACAGATGGATCCAGTAATGGGAACCCACCAGAGAGATGTCCCCGTCCTCTGTATTCCCAGGATTCCACACAGGAAGGTCACACCATCCCCCACCATCATCAGGTAGATGAGGAACAATCACTGAGAGTATCATTAGGATCTGTACATTATCTGCATTGTTACAATTGATGTCATTTTTATTCTATATTCAGAGTGGAAACCTGAGAGATCCTAAAGTTGAGGTTAAAGAAGAGATAAAAGAGGAGGATGATGAGGATGTGGTGATGGAGGAGTCTCTAAAAGAACACAAAGATCTGTACCAGGACACCATGGTGGAGTCATCCAGCTACAGAAACCCACCAGAGAGATGTCCCCGTCTTCTGTATTCCCGGGATTCCACACAGGAAGGTCACACCATCCCCCACCATCATCAGGTAGATGAGTGACAATTACTGGTAGATATGATTTATACACAGCATGTTTGTTACAATGAATGTTTTATTAAACATTCAGAGTGGAAACCTCGGGGATGATAATATTGATGTTAAAGAAGAGTATAAAGAGGAGGATGAGGACTATGGAGTGATGGAGGAGTTTTCAGAAGGACACAAGGATATGATGGAGCCACCGAATACCAGGAACCCACCAGAGAGATGTCCCCGTCCTCTGTATTCCCGGGATTCCACACCGGAAGGTCACACCATCCCTCCCTTTTGCAAGGTTGGTGGGACGGAGGTTATAAAACACACTTATACTGACAATTTGCGGATTTTCTGTATGATGTCACAATAATAAAGCTTATATCTTACAGATGATATTCTCTCTCATTTTCTTGATTTAGAGTGGAGATCCAATCGATATAGAATTTGAGGTGAAATCAGAAGAAGAAGAGACGTATGTGAGGGATGATCAGCAGTCTATGGAGGAGGATGGAATAACGGGGACATTTATAGAGGAGGACACTCCTACAGAGATCAGCACAGGTGGGTCATTAACACTAAATCCATTCCTCCACCCATACTGCTCACTGATTGGTCCAGAGTAGGGCGGGGACTGGGTGATATCAGCCTGTAATCCCCTGGTCACTTTCCTGAGCTGTGCTCCCCGTATTCCTGTATTTCTCTCGGATATACTGCCTTCTCTGTGCTGCAGACACAATTTATGTCTCTAGACTGGATTTATGGAGATTCTGGGGTTTAGCTGCCCACAAAATGTTCTTACGCCCCCTAAATGTTCATGCCCCATACCCGGGTCTAGCATGATCTCTGATAGAACAATTCTCCCAGGATTATTGCTGGCTGTGCCGGGTGGAGGGAAATGTCTGTATAGTCTCAGACCCAAGACACTGAGTGCAGTCTCAGGAGATGGGAGGCAGCGGTGTGGGATCTCTGCAACTTGTCTCCAGTAATCATTTCATCCGCCACTGATTACTGAATACCAATATTATGAGTCCCGACCCTTACACCAGGGCTCAAAATTTCAAGTCCTGAGCTACTAGCCAGACCTTAAGGGTTACCCGCCACCAGTTGCCTAACCCAACCAGTCTCCACCCCTAAACACACCCTCATAAATTATCTTATGAAATAATACTTAAATGTTTTATGCAAAATTAAGTTACAAAAATAAATATTAACTACTTCTGAACCGCCGCGTGCCGATATGTCGGCTGATCAGGCCCTCTTCCGTGTGTGGTATGGAGACGATTGAGGGGAAGATGGCCCCCACCCGTCTCCATATCATTGCAGGGCGGAAGTGGCTTCAAAACGTCACTTCCACTCATAGCTCTTAAAGGAACATTTTTTTATTTATTTTTTATTGCATTTTAGTGTAAATATGAGATGTGAGGTCTTTTTGCCCCCAGATCTCATATTAAAGAGGACCTGTCATGCTTTTTTCTATTACAAGGGATGTTTACATTCCTTGTAATATGAATAAAAGTGACACCATTTTTGTTTATAAAAAGAACAGTGTAAAAATAAATTGGTAAAATAAATAAGAAAAAAAAAACATTTTAAACGCGCCTTGTCCCGCCTAGCTCAAGTGCAGAAGCGAACGCATACGTGAGTAGCGCCTGCATATGAAAACGGTGTTCAAACCACACATGTCAGGTATCGCTGCGATCGTTAGGGCAAGAGCAATAATTCTAGTCTTAGACCTTCTCTGAAAATTAAAACATGCAACATGTAGAATTTTTTTTAAACATCGCCTATGGAAATTTTTAAGGGTTTGTCGCCATTCCACGAGCAGGCACAACATTGAAGCGTGACATGTTGGGTATCAATTTACTCGGCGTAACATTATCTTTCACAATATAAAAATAATTGGGCAACGTTTACTGTTGTCTTATTTTTTAATTCAAAAAGTGTAATTTTCCCCCCAAAAAAGTGCGCTTGTAAGACCGCTGCGCAAATACGGTGTGACATAGGGTTGTCCCGATACCACTTTTTTTAGGACCGAGTACAAGTACCGATACTTTTTTTCATGTACTCGCCGATACCGAATACCGATACTTTTTTTTAAATGCAGCCACGTGTCCCTAAATTCAGCCATGTCCCTAAATTCAGCCTTGTGTCCCCTAAGACAAAGCCAAGCCAATCCCCCCCCCCCCCCCCCCTCGCCGCTGCCGACATCTAGTTACTATGCGCTGGGGGAACACAACATCTGTCATTTGAATAGCTGGGTGTTCCCCCGCCGCGCCGTCATGTATAGCCCCTCCCCCTTGCCCAGAAACTTTGATAGACAGGTCACCCGTCGTATCAAAGTGCCCGGGCAAGGGGGAGGGGCTATACATGACGGCGCGGCGGGGGAACACCCAGCTATTCAAATGCAAATGACAGCTGTTGTGTTCCCCCAGCGCATAGTAACTAGATGTCGGCGGGGGAGGGGGGGGATTGACTTGGCTTTGTCTAAGGCGGCAGCGGCAGCAGCTCTCCTCTCCCCCATACGAGGACTTCTCTGCTCCGCTCTCCGCCCCCTCTCCACCCCCTCTCCACCCGCACTCGGAAAAAAAAAAAAGTATTTTGGTCAGGCATCGGGAGTATTTGCGCGAGTACAAGTACTAGCGCAAATACTCGGTATCGGTCCCGATACCGATACTAGTATCGGTATCGGGACAACCCTAGTGTGACAGAAAGTATTGCAATGACCGCCATTTTATTCTCTAGGTTGTTAGAAAAAAAAGTACAATGTTTGGGGTTCTAAGTAATTTCCTAGCAAAACAGTGTAACAGCGATCGTTTCCGCGGGTGCCGCGGGCATGGTCAAGGAGCTTCGGACTGGATCATGAGCGCGCCGCTGGCGGCGCACTCGCGACCCACGGCTGGGCTCTTAAAGAGGATGTATATATACGTCCATGTGCCCAGCCATGCCATTCTGTCGATGTGTATAGTCGTGCGGCAGTCCTTATGTGATTAATATACAAAAATATATACATTTTAAAACCAATCCTGGAAACAAGACATGATTATACAACTGCTTACTGCTGCAATACAAGATGTAATTGTAGCTATGAATTGCTACAAATTGTAATGGCAACAACAATCCTACATGTTTCGGAGAGCATAAGAAGTTTTGTTCCTCCTTATGATATATATTTCCTTCTTCAGGGATTGAGTGAAAGTAAGCTTGTGTATTTCTAATAGAAAAAGTTACATTATTTAAGTATACAAAAATGTGATTAAATTCTCAGTAATATTACATATAACGGTTAATTTTCAGAGAGACTGGCAGTTACATATATAAATACTCACAAATCACATGTTCCTAACAATAAATGATACACAGGTTTATAGCGGATGGGCGGTGTCAGATGTCTAATGGTCCAATGGATAACAAACCAACCACTTGGTATAAAGACGTGGGGATTTTTCCAATTAATGAGGTCTTGCTGCATTTAGTGATGAGGATACCTCCTTTCTGATTTTATCTGGATCTGAATGGAGAGCCGGCATGGACAGTGCCCCCAAGAGGTGGAGCTCACAAGAGCCACAAAAGAGGGGCGCAGATCTGAAAAATGTATATAGTATTGTAAAATGTATTGCAACAATGTGGGAAATAAGACAAAAATGTGATCAGTACCCAAATACCAATCGCTAGATAACTGTAAACCAATCACTAGTGATAAAACTAATAAATATATATATATATATATATATTAAGGCTGTGCAAATTAACTTTTAACTAATCGATTAATCTTTAATCTTTTTGATCGATTAAAATTCTTTTGATTGGTACTCACCTCTCCGCCGGCTTCTGGGCCTTCAGGGAGTTCCGTCGGAGATCCAGTAATGTCACGGACACCGGCGGGGCTTTGCCGTGTCCATCTGAAGGGCTCCTTTGTTGTGCCTTCATATCTGCATGCCGGCGGGACCTTCCTATCTGCCACACGCAAGGGCTGTTACACTTCCCTCTATCAATTCCCTCCATCAACCTGGGATTCTACAGCCATCCACTGGGAGTTGTGATAGTTCCCTTCACGGGACATCTACATGCCGACGGACTGATGTTAACCTCTCCTCATCTGGATTCAGCAGTGGTATCGTACACATTTTTATACCAGTATCATACTTAGCTACATGTTTTTATGACTGCTTTTGGTACCGTTTGGTATTAAACAGGTAGGAAGGCTGCCGCTTCAGGTGAGCCCACTAGAACAATCAATGTCCACTCAGAAACCAATGGGTGCAGGCAATGCACGGGATATGCAAAAGAGGAAAGATATGGACAGCCGCACTCCAATTTCTTAAAAAGACGTGCCCTTTATTGGGTGAAGGAAAAATGCACTACAAGTATCAGCACACAGTGGGAAAAACAGCTGACGTGTTTCGCATTGGATATCAATGCTTAGTCATAGCTACAAATGAAAATAAAAAGTAACCAATATACTGCATTTATCGGCGTATATCGCACACTTTTTTGCCCTGAAAATCAGGGCAAAATCGTGGGGGGGGGGGGGGTTGCGCCGATACCCGCTTTCCCGCTCCGAATTTTGAATACTGCGCCGACATATACCGAGCGCAGTACACTCGGGTATAGTCGGCCAGTCTCGGCTTCTTCCGCGGTCACGTCCTGGACGTACAGGACGTGAGCGCGACAGTTGCCGAGCCTGCCCGAGTGTACTGCGCTCGGTATATGCTGGCGCAGTATTCAAAACTCGGCGCGGGGAGGACGCGAGAATGCCGCAGAAGGACGCCGGACCCGCCAAAGAGGACGCCGGACCCGCCGAAGAGGACGCCGGACCCGCCGCAGAAGGACACCCGAACCAGCAGAAGGATGCCGGACCCGCCGAAGAGGACACCCGAAGCCGCAGAAGGATGCCGGACCCGACGAGGCCGCCGATGGACGCCGCGCAAGACACCAAAACTGTAAGTACAAAAATAACTTTTTTTCCACAGGATTGGGGGTCACTTTGGGGGTGCACAGTATACGCGGGAGCGTGTTATACCGCGATAAATACGGTATACACACACAATGGTTTATACTCAATTTGACCCGCCCAGCATCTGATTGGCTCCGGCAAATTGCCGTTATGCAAAACACATGCGGGGGGGGAGAGGAGGATAAAGTGAAAAAGAATACACACACAACAACCTTGCATGTAAAATAACAAAAATATATATATGCATTGTACAGGGCAACAATAAATGTTCCCAAAAGAATGACATTTTATGCATAAAAATAAGTATAAAATGAAATGACAATAGAAACATAATATATAATATATACGTGTGACCCAAGAAAAGGGAGTAATAAGTATACATGTGGGTTTGAAAAAAATATGTGAATAATAATGTGTCATGGTGAAAAGATATAAGTAAATATATATATATATATATATATATATATATATATATATATATATATATGTGTTATACAAAAAGTGATAAGAATCTCGACATGTGTACCTCAATAATGTGAGATACGCGAGAAGTGAAAAAACTCATATGTTTAGCATAGGAAAGTGAATAAATAAAGTGTTTTATTATGTTATGCTACATAAAACATGTGGATCCTTATGGTGGAGCATGTGATGTCATTTTGTCTTGAAGCAAGGACAAAATCATGTGGGCAAAACAACAAGTCGCATTATACGTTATAATGTAGCAGAGTATAGGTGAATGAATGTAAAAAATGTGAAACATATGCATTTTTTTACTCCTCGCGTATCTCACATTATTGAGGTACACATGTCGAGATTCTTATCACTTTTTTGCATAACACACATATATATATATATATATATATATATATATATATTTTATATCTTTTCACCATGACACATTATTATCCATATAATTTTTTTCAAATCCACATGTATACTTATTTCTCCCTTTTTTTGGGTCACACGTATATATTATATATTATGTTTCTATTGTCATTTCATTTTATATTTATTTATTTTTTTATGCATAAAATGTCATTCTTTTGGGAACATTTATTGTTGCCCTGTACAATGCATACATATATTTTTGTTATTTTACATGCAAGGTTGTTGTGTGTGATTTTTTCACTTTATCCCCCCCCCCCGCATGTGTTTTGCATATCGGCAATTTGCCAAAGCCAATCAGATGCTGGGCGGCTCAAATTGAGTATAAACCATTGTGTGTATATATATTGGTTACTTTTTATTTTCATTTGTAGCTATGACTAAGCATTGATATCCAATGCGAAACGCGTCAGCTGTTTCTCCCACTGTGTGCTTATACTTGTAGTGAATTTTTCCTTTACCCAATAAAGGGCACATCTTTTTTAAGAAATTGGAGTGCGGCTGTCCATATCTTTCTTCTTTTGCATATCCCGTGCATTGCCGGCACCCATTGGTTCCTGAGTGGACATTGATTGTTCTAGTGTGCTCACCTGGAGCGGCAGCCTTCCTACCTGTTTGTTCCTTAATTTGGTGGTGCAGCGGTTCTTGGGCAGGTACCCGGGCTTACAGGATGTCCTGAGGCAGGCCAGGAAAGTCTGTGTGCATTTCCGAAGGTCATATAATGCCACTGCTCGGCTGGCAGACCTCCAAAGGGAATACAACCTGCCCAAGAACCGCCTAATCTGTGACATGCCCACCAGGTGGAACTCTACATTGGCCATGCTACAGCGGCTGCACACGCAGCAGAGAGCCATCAATGAGTATCTGTGCCAGTATGGCAGCAGAACTGGGTCAGGGGAGCTTGTTTTTCTTCCCCCACACCAGTGGGCCATGATCGGGGATGCATGCACTGTCCTGTTACCATTTGAGGAGGCCACGAGGATGGTGAGCAGTGACAGTGCATGCATCAGTGAGACTGTCCCTCTTATTCACATGTTGGAGCACACGCTACGTGGAATAATGGACAGGGCCCTTGACGCACAACAGAGGGAGCAAGAGGAGGACTTCCTTTCCTCTCAGGACCCCCTTTATCCAGACAGTGTTCCTGCTTGCTCGCCTATCACACAGGAAGAGGAGGAGGAGGAGGATTGTGTCAGCATAGAGGTGGAGCCTAGCACTCAGCATCAACAGCGGTCTTCAAGGGATCAATTACAGTTCCAAGAAACCCATGGACTTGTACGTGGCTGGGACGAGGTGGCTGTGGATCATGTCGTCCTCAGTGACCCAGAGGACTCCGCACCAAATGCCTCAGCAAACCTACATTGTATGGCCTCCCTGATCCTACAAAGCCTACGGAAGGATCCTCGTATTCGTGCTATCAAGGAGAGGGATCATTACTCACTGGCAACTCTCCTTGATCCACGTTACAAGAGTAAGGTTGCAGACCTTATCTTGCCGTCGAAGAGGGAGCAGAAAATGAAACATCTTCGGGAGGCCTTGTAGAAAGGTCTGTGCAACGCGTTCCCAGAGATTGGGGGGTTACAAAATCCTGGTCCTGGACAACGTGTTGCTGAGGCTTCGGTGAGTCACAGAAGGAGTGGTGGAGAAGGTGGCAGTCTGACCGATGCGTTCAGACAATTTTTTAGTACGCAGCCCCAAGGTATGACCGGTTCCAGCAACCATCGCCAGCGTCTGTTTTACATGGTGCGGGAATACCTAGGGGCAAGATCAGACTTGGACACCTTCCCCACCGAAAATCCTCTGGCTTACTGGGTCTTGAGGATGGATCACTGGCCAGAGCTTGCACAGTACACAATTGAGCTACTGGCTTGTCCTGCATCCAGCGTTCTTTCAGAACGCACATTCAGTGCTGCTGGAGGCTTTGTAACTGATCACAGGGTACGCCTCTCCACCGACTGGGTCGATCGACTGACCTTCATAAAAATGAATCAGGCTTGGATCACGGCCAGCTACCAAGCACCTGATGCTGATGACTGCCTATGCTGATGCTGAGTGACTATCCTGTCATGCTGAGTGACTATCCTTTTCCTCCTCAATGATCATGCTGATAGCTTGTAAGAACATTTTTGGTTCTGGGCACCGCCACCAGTGGCTATTTGAATCTGGCTCATTCCTGCGCTCCAACTAGAGTATCTGTGAGGGGTTGCAGTCTTGTGGCACCAGCACCACCACCAACAAAGGCCCAATTTTTCTGCCCCTGTTCAACAGGGGCATTCAATTACAATTCTTGATCTAATATTTCACAGCAGGGCCCATTCCTCCACCCACCAAGAGTAACTGTGTAGGGCTTACAGTGTTGTGGCAACACAAACACCTAGGGCCCATGTTTCTGCAGAGTATATACGGCAGGCCCCTACTTTCAAACATCCAACTTACAAACGACTCCTACTTGCAAACGGAAGGAGACAACAGGAAGTGAGAGGAAATCTACCCCTAGGAAGGGAAATTCTCTTCTGTAAGAGGTGTCTCCTGTCCACTGATGCTTTATCACCAATCCTTGTTTCACTAAAAAAAAACACATTTTCAAAACATCATTTGTCATTGGGACAGAAAGTGAGGTGCAATCTTCTGAACAGATGCACACAGACAGCAAAACAAATGTTACAGGGGTGATAACCCTTCTCTATGTTTTCAGAAAAGCTTAAAAATAGATTTTATGGCTGGAGCTACACTTTCACAATTACAAACATATTCTACTTAACAGCAAACCTACAGTCCCTGGCCTGGATTCAGAAAGAAGATATGACGGCGTATCTCCTGATACGCCGTCGTATCTCTGAGTCCGGCCGTCGAATCTATGCGCCTGATTCATAGAATCAGGTTACGCATAGATCTCTCTAAGATCCGACAGGTGTAAGTGACTTACACCGTCGGATCTTAGGCTGCAATTCCAGGCCGGCTGCTAGGTGGCACATCCGTATCTTTTACGCGTCGAATATGCAAATGAGCATTTACGCTGATTCAGAAACGAATGACCACCCGTTCGGCTTTTTCCGGGTTTTGAATTTTTTTACGTTGTTTGCATAAGTCGTTCACGAATACGGCCGGACGTAATTTACGTTAACGTCGAAACCAATGACGTCCTTGCGACGTCATTTGTAGCAATGCACGCTGGGAAATTTTTCGGACGGCGCATGCGCAGTTCGTTCGGCGCGGGGACACGCCTGATTTAAATTTTACACGCCCCCTAGCCGCGGAATTTGAATTCCGCCGGGGGATTTACAATACGCCACCGCAACTTTACAGGCAAGTGCTTTCTGAATGAAGCACTTGCCTCCAAAAACTTGCGGCGGCGTAACGTAAATCAGATAGGTTACGCGGATCTAAAGATCCGCTGACCTATCTGAATCTGGCCCCCTGTCTTGTTTGCACCGCCTGTATACTGCTGTTCAAAGTATATAGGGCCAAAGGGGCTGGTAATGACCTGGGTGGAGGGGGGGGGGGGGGGAACCCATGCTATTTTTCTCACTGATTTTCATCCATATTGCAGGGACCAGACATTACATTAAAGCCGCAAGCAGTCTTAAATTACCTTTTTCTTATAGTAATCTCATTTTGTGCAGGGACAGTTCTAAACACGTGCCACGTCACAGGCATACTATAGACACCCAGCAGGTACGATATTTAAAGGAATTTTTCATTTTTTTTTTTCACTTTAAGCATCATTAAAATCGTTGCTCCAAAAAAACAACTGTTTTTTTAAACTTTTATTTCCATTGATACATGTTCCCTGCGGCAAGACCCGGGTTCTCAAAGATGTTTTCCGACAATAGCTTGCATATTAGGCTTTAAAATGAGCACTTTTGAATTTAAACGTTCGAGTCCCATTGACGTCAATGGGGTTCTAAATGTTTGCGCGAACGTTCGATCCGTTCAGAGCAGTTCTGTTATACCTCATATCTGGGTATTATATGAGCAGTTTCCTATTTACTTATTTCATAGTGGTTTGATTTATATCTGATGATGTGATTGGAGGACAGACTTTTACTTGTTGATAATAATGTGATAAAGGGGGGCGTGTCCGAAGTCGATAGGAGAAGGACGCACTTTGGCTGAGCTCCGCAGGCCTGGATTGAATCTAAAGGCATCTGCCATTACAGAGCGGATATTTCGCCACAAATCTCACTCCATCTGCCTCCTACGTCCCTCCGGGAGACCCAGTAACCAAAATTGGGTCACAGACATAGAGGCATCAGCCACAATCCGGCTCCCGGCCGGCACCCTCCTCCACAACCCAGCCGCCATCTTGGGCCTACGCGGTCTCCAGACTGCCCCGGGAGCTGCAGCTACGATCCCCCCTTCTGGACTCACCAGGTCAGTGTCCTGCCTACACCGGGATCCCCATTGCCCAGATACCTCCTTAATCCGGCTCCCCGTCAGCTTCTCCACGCTCCGGCCGCCATCTTGGGGCCTTCCCGATCGGAGATCCCTCCACGCTGGGTTGCGGCTTCCCCAGGCATCTGAGGTCCCCCTGAGCATCGTCCGGAGTGCACCGGGGACCGGATCGGGCGGGTTGCGAGACTTTCTGGCTCTCTACCAGTTCCGGCCGCTGTCGGCTGCCCACCATCCGGAGGCCATTTAGACCTGCAGACTATCCGAGATCAGGCCCCGCTGCTGGCGTGCTGACCTGGTCCCCCCCCCCCACGGATTACTCCCAAAAAGCCCCCCGGAGTCTTAAGGTGCCCTCGGAGGGACTCTGGGGATACACAGCTGTGCTTATAGCCCTGGTTACAGAGGTGTACAGTGGCCATCTTGCTGCACCCTGGGCCTAGCAGCAGCCTCCTGTGTTTGATTTACACACAACTACTGGAAAACAGCTCAGAACCCTGTGGATCCCCCTGGATGACTGATTTGGGTGGCCCTTCTACCGGGGGGTGGCCCTCCTGAGTCATTTGGGCTGTGTGGTTGTCCTACCTTACACAGCTGCTCTGGAGCTGGTGTCACAAATTCCCCTGCTGTACAGACCACATCCTTCAGCAGCAGCTCTATGGACATCCCTTGGCTATTATAGCCACATCCAGAGGTTATTATTTGGGATCCCCCACCAGCTCTGGGAGGATTTCCCAGCCCCTCCCCCCCCACAGTACCGCATAAAAGTGATGGAAGCTAGTTATCATCTTGGGATATAAATTTCAAGATGCTCTGAAGGACATGTTCTCAACTAAGGGGGGTCGCATGCGGGGCGAGGTACGCCACAGCGGCTCTGCATAAAAGCTCCAATGGTTAAAGAGGAATAGAGCTTATCCACGGTGCATAATCTCAGTAGAACTCTCTTCACATATCAACAGCGCCCGTAATCCACCAACACAACACACCAGCAGTATACCTCTGTGCATGCCTGGAAACTACAGGAACCGTGGTCGCCGTTCGAAATATCCTCCAACTAACATCTTACTCCGCTCCAAAACGAAAGGCAAGATGTCTCAAAACAGTCCTTATCCCTCTCCGCAGGCCTCTCCGGCACTTTCACATGCCTCTCATGACACAGCTCTGTCCAAACAGGCATGGGAGCTCTCCTCTCAGCTCACTAAATCTGATTTGGACGCCAGTCTCACCATTATGTATGAAAAACTGGCCAGCAAGTTCCACTCAGAACTGAAATCATCCACTAGCACGTTACAGCAGGAGATAGCATCCTTGGGAGGGCGTACAGAATTGCTAGAAACAAAGCATGATGAGTTGTCACTAGCCCACAATGATTTAAGGAAGGACTTTGAGTTGCTGGCTGAAAACTATTCCTATCTTCAGGCCCATGTGGAAGATTTGGATAACAGAAATCGAAGAAACAATTTGAGAATACGCGGGGTCCCAGAGTCAGTGACGGACCTGATGCCAGCTGTGTCGAAACTGTTCCAATCTCTTCTGCCAGACACCCCGCCACTATCCTTCGCCTGTGATAGGATCCACAGGGCCCTTCGACCTAAACCCCCTATAGACAAACCTCCCCGTGACATTATCCTCTGCATGAAGGACTTCATCACCAAAGAGAATATACTAAGGGCCTCAAGGAACTCGCACAATATCATGCTGGAGGGAACAAGGATTCAATTATACCCTGACATCTCTCAGGCCACCCTCGAAAGAAGGCGCAGGATGAAGGAAGTAACATCGATCCTACAATCGGCCCACATCAGATACAGATGGGGTTTTCCGTTCAAACTAACTGTACCCCATAATGGAACAGTCTACTCTGTTGTTAATGTCACAGAGGGCAAGGAGCTCCTGATTAAACTTGGATTGCTGGAACCGGAAACGGGCCCAAGACCACCTTCTACTCCGCACCCATCTCCCATTTGGGCCACTCCTTCTTCAAGACGAGATCAGAGAAGGATGAGATCATCATTGCGATTTGCTAACCCACGAAAGTCACTTGAAGCGGAATGGTTCTCTATCTTTTTATATCTATGTTTTACTGACCCGCAAAAGAAACTGTTGCACCATGACGGCCCCTTTTAGCTAATTTCCATTGTTGTGTTTTTTTTTTTCACTTCTTCTGCATTCTTCCCCCCCAAGGAAGTGGAAGCTCCCCTCTGGTCCACTGTTTCCCTTGTCAATTACACTTTTGCTGGACCAGGACGGAATTCATAATCGAGATGGATCTTCAAACCCCCTTTCATGCAAGACAAATCTTTGTAAACTTACACATTCTGAATCCCTCTCCTATGGTCCCTGTTTTTGCTTCGGTCCTATTTTTACTCTTTTTTTCCTCTCCCCCAATCCAGTAGTGAACATTGGCTCCTCTAAGCAACATAACAACCCAGAACTTGCGCACTTAACCAACTGTTACATTTTGATTTCCCCAAGTGATCCAAGAGAGAACAACAGACGCTAGTACAAACTTTAGTACGCAGTCCTGAATCATCCCAGACAATGGTTGATACCTCAAACATTATCAATCTCTTTGGGAGGTTTGATTTGAATTCCCCCCTCTTCTTTTTTTTTTTTCTTTTTTTTTCTCTCTCTTTCTCTTTCTTTCCCCCCCCCCCACCCATCCTGCCCCCCCCTCTCAATATGGCGGTCAGTGAAATTCAGGCAACCTGCACCGAATGGATACAGATTTTTTATTTTTTTTCCCTCTCCTCTTCCCTTTTTCCTCTTGTTACCACTAGATAACACGTGTAATAAAAATGCGGAGTGTTGCTTGGTCTCTCCGCCTCCGCTTGGTTGACCCCCCTCTCACTCTTGGAGTCAAAGTATGAATCTTATGGCATGCTATTTTGTGCCTTTGATCGTACTCGCTATAGCTTTTTTCGGCAAGACTCCGAGGGTGAGGTTTGGACTTATAGGTCCAAAGGTTACTGTTTTTAAGTCAAACCGATATTTTCAGTTTGACCCCTTACTCAGGTGTTCACACTGTTTACAGCCTTATAGCAAATTTAATAACATGTTTAGTTGCTTTAATTTCTTTGAAATAATGTTCGTACGGTTTATATTGTTGTTCCGGTATATACTCAAGTCTCGTATAGGAAACAAATTGATTGGATATTGGTATGGTAAGGATTCCTCACTCAGGGATAACGCATCACTTTCATATGTTCCCTTAAACTTTGTACTGACATACATTGGGATTGTTTGTTGGGGTGCTTGGCATGCTGCTTACCTCTCACAGTATGATATTTTCGTATTCCAGTTCACAAGCACAGCCCATGGCTATCTCCGGGTGCCATCCCTTAGCATTCATTCTCATACTCTAAATGGTCTTGAAAGTAATCTCCCATAATGCCAATGGCATAAACTCTCCCCAAAAAAGGAAAAAAGCCTTCCGTCACTATAAAAGACTGGGGGCTGACATAATATTAGTACAGGAGACACACTTCGCGGCATCCAAGCACCCCAAATTTTTTGACAAGGCATATAGACAATTTTATTTCACAACATTCGATTCCAAAAAGAGAGGCACAGCTATTTTTATTAAAAACCAAAGTGTCTTCAGAGACCCAGAGAGTCGCTTTCTAATTGTAAAGGGCTCTATAGGAGGACGTCTGGTTACAATAGCCTCGGTATATGCACCCAATGAAGCTCATGCATAATTTTTCTCAAATTTTTTCGATACTTTAGATAAATACTCCTCCCCCCATCTGATTATAGGCGGAGACTTCAATTTAGCCGCTCACTCATCCTTAGATAGAAGCAAAGTAGCACCCACATCTAAAGCCTTCCCTAAAACATTAAATCGCACACTATTAAACCATCAACTCATAGACACGTGGAGGGCTCACAATGTTGGCGTCAAAAACTACACCTTTTATTCACACCCTCACGACTGCTCCGCTAGATTAGATTACATCTTTTGCACCCCGATTCTAGTCGCTAATTCATCAAAAGCAGACATCCATTCCTGCCCCTGGTCAGATCATCAGATCGTATCTTTCACCACATCAAAAATAGGTCTTGCTGACACACCCCACAGATGGCGGTCATGAGGGGCCATCTAATCAAGATGGCTTCCACTAAAAACAGGATTAAGCTGTCCGACATAAAAACACTAACTAGAGACCTGGACAAATTATATCATAAACACAATCAATCCCCCTCTAGTGATATACTTAAACAAATCCAAGAAAAACGTGCAGCCCTAGACACTCTACTAACCTCAGATACAGAAAAAGCACTTAGATGGTCAAAAGCAAGATTCTTATTACATAGCAATTCTACATCCACTATATTTGCCAGAAAACTGAACCAATCCACGAAACCTCCCCATACCTATAAACTAAGAAATTCGGCTGGCCACTTAATTACTCATCCTAAAGGAGTCATGGAGGTTTTTTTGAAATTTTATAAGAAGCTTCTATCATCTCCACAAAACACGCCAAAACAATCCTCGACGCAATGGCTAGATGAAATCCCACTTCCCACTTTATCAACCCAACAGAGGGAGGCATTGAATGCACCCTGCACAGAATTGGAGTTAATCAAGATTATAGGTTCTCTAAAGACCTCCACAGCCCCAGGACCCGACGGTTTTTCTTCAACATACTACAAAAAGTTTGCCTCAGTATTAATTCCACATCTTGTGAAACTATTCAACCACGTTCTACAAGGCAATCAATTCCCCTCTGAAATGCTCCTAGCGAATATGTCTCTTCTACCTAAACCAAACAAAGACCACTCATCCCCACAGAATTTTCGCCCGATCTCAGTTATAGACAACGACCTAAAAATTTTTGGTAAAATACTAACAGACAGATTGGCCTCAGTCATCTCACCCCTTATCCACCCAGACCAAACAGGTTTTATTCCTGACAGGCAGATCACGGATAATATAAGATTAGCTACTAACATCATCCAAGACTTCAACCTTCATGCAAGATCAACACTACTACTTAGTTTAGATATTCATAAAGCTTTTGATAGTGTCAGTTGGTCTTACTTAGACTCGCTACTCCCTAGATATGGTATAGGAGATGAATTTCTACACGGATTTAAAGCATTATATCACGATCCACATACTCGTATTAAGCTTCCCGGCCATAACTCTGCATTTTTCCCATTAAGCAGGGGCACAAGACAGGGCTGCCCCTTATCCCCTCTTTTGTTCGCTCTTGCTATTGAGCCCCTTGCTTGCGCCATCCGCAGTAATACCAACATCAAAGGTTACACAAAAGGTTTGAAAGATTTTAAACTAAGTCTCTACGCAGACCAAGTCCTCCTGTTTCTCACTGACCCTTTACTTTCACTACCGAACCTAATCAAGACTTTAGATACGTTTCATGACCTCTCAGGGTTAGGCATAAATTTATCTAAATGTTCCGCCCTCCCAGTTAACTGCCCCCCTGATCTGACTGCCAGACTAAAGGAGAAATTTTCCTTTCAATGGACTTCAGATTCCTTCCGATATTTAGGCATCCTTATCACCCCATCCTAGTCCCTATACCAAAAAAACTACCCTAGATTACTTCAAAACATCAGAGATCTACTCAAATCATGGTCAGCATTCCATACGTCCTTTATGGGTAGGATAGTTGCCACCAAGATGGTTATACTTCCCAAACTACTTTTCTTCTTTAGAGCACTTCCTATCCTGGTCCCTAAGAGTGCCCTAGATTCTATACAAAGAGATATAAACAAATTCATATGGCAAAATAAAAAATCTAGATTTGGATATGCACTGATGTATAGACCTCAATCGAGGGGAGGGTTGAGTATGCCCAACTTATGGCTATACTACCTTTCTGCCAGATATACACAACTAGCACAATGGTATGCACCTTCCAATCATATCCCTTGGCTAGAATTTGAGGAACAATCTGTCCTACCGTTCCACCTCCAAGGCCTCCTATGGTCTAAATCTATTAAAACTCAAAGAATGGGTCAACTTAATAAAGTAGTACACCAGGACCTACTATTATGGCACAGACATAAACATAAGTTTAACATCTCCTCAGAGATCCCTCCCCTAGCTTCCTTCATAGGGGACCCTTTATTTACCCCCCCCCCCGACCTACACTCCAACCAATATTCTATTTGGAAACTCCTCAATCTATCTAACCTAAAAGCTTTCACTAAAAATAATACTTTTCGCACATTCTTAGATCTGCAAACAGAATATAAACTTAAAGATATAGAATTCTCAGACTATAATAATATCAAACTATTCTATCAAAAAAACTTCTCTCTCTCCCTCCAAACCCCCTTCACGATTTTTGAACAAATTTGTCTTACTTCACCCCGAGATAGGGGCTTGATATCTAGAATCTATAGAACCCTAAACGAACACAATTTACCAGACAAAACACACCAAATGCAGCAATGGGAATCAGATCTAGATGAATCCTTCTCCACTGAACAATGGGACAGCATGACTAACAACCTACGGAAATGCACCAAGACAGCCTCTATTAGGGAATCTGCCATTAAACTCCAATATAGATGGTACCTCACCCCTGACAGAATTAATTCATTCTATCCTGCAACCTCTCCCCTATGTTTTAGAGGTTGCCCAGTACAAGGTTCCCTTATCCACACCTTCTGGGAATGTACACACCTCAAAAATACATGGCAACAGGTCAGTATCAAAATAGAACAGATAACAGGTAGAAGAATAGAACTCACACCAAAAATGTGTCTCCTTTTTTATCCTATTCCTGACATCCCTATAGCCCATACCAGGCTAATACATACCTTGCTCACATCAATACACTGGGCGATAGCTCTCAACTGGCGTTCAGCCACGGTGCCATGGGCCCAAATTATGGATCGTATGTTGTCCATCAAACTAGCAGAACGCATACATCACACCTTATTTGATACTATGAGCATATACGATCAGAATTGGAGGCCGTGGGACCTATCTCTGTTGATTCAATGAATCATTACATGAGTCTGCTATCCCCCCCCCTTTTTTTTTTTTTCCTCCTCTCCTTGCCATTAAACCTATTCATATAGTTCTTACATCACTGTACTATGCTGCCGTGCAGCCTTTTATACAAACCATAACCTATTCCTCTGCCTCTCGAATAAATGCTATGCATATCCTTCACTGATGTTCACTACATATGTATGTATTTTTGTACTCCTTGCCAATGTGAATTTAAACTGTATTGAGAATTATATTCCAATAAACCGTTTGTAAACAAAAAAAAAGATAATAATGTGATAACATCCTCAAGCTTTGGAACTTTAAAAAGAAAGTGATAATGAGGGAGGAGTCAATAACCCAATGATGGAGGTCTTCAGGATCAGTCCAGTCTTCATCTTGGTTGTTCTTCCCCCACCCTCACTCTCTGACCTCTGGTGGGGCTCAGCCCCGCTGTTATTCATGACTAAATCATGGACTAAATAAGGAAGTGCAGGACTTCTTGTGTTGGGAAGATGGCAATGAGTGATAGAGGGGAAGGGGACACTCGTCCTATAATCCCCTCATCACTGTCACTCCTATAAAAGACATTTCTCGTTGTTTCCTCACTCTCTGACTAAGGTCCATGAATAAAGAAATGATCTGGTAGGAGATCAGAGGAGCCATTTACTAGTTACCTTGAGGGGGGAATTGTAAGATCCTCAGAGACAAAGCTGTCTGGTGTGGGTGGAGTCCTGGTTTAGGGGAACCAATCTGCTCATGTCTAGTAATAATCTTTGTATTTCTATTTTAGTAGATGGACGGGAGATGAGGAAAACCTCAGAGGATTGTCTCACTTTGTCTCCAGACTGTAAAGTAGAAGATGAGGACATCACACAGTATAGTCCAGGAGAAAACCCGACTACCTCAAATGTCCATCCGGCACCACACAGTGTAGATGGACCATCGTATTCCTCTTATCCCGAGGAACCTCAGACTGTGCGGGACGGTGCCAGACCATCGTATTCCTCTTATCCTGAGGAACCTCAGACTGTGCGGGACGGTGCCGGACCATCGTATTCCTCTTATCCTGAGGAACCTCAGACTGTGCGGGATGGTGCCGTCCTTCCAACAAATAAGAGATTTTCCTGTACTGAGTGCAGGAAGTGTTTCAGTTTTCAATCCGATCTTTCCACACATCAGAGATCTCACACGGGGAAGAAGCCGCATTCCTGTCCTGAGTGTGGGAAATGTTTTTTAACAAAGTCCCATCTTTCCATACATCAGAGATCTCACACGGGGGAAAAGCCGTATTCCTGTTCTGAGTGCGGGAAAATGTTTTCAATAAAGTCCCATCTTTCCACACATCAGAGATCTCACACGGGGGAGAAGCCATATTCCTGTCCTGAGTGCGGGAAATGTTTTTCACAGAAGTCCGATCTTTCCAGACATCAGAGATCTCACACGGTGGAGAAGCCGTATTCCTGTCCTGAGTGTGGGAAATGTTTTTCACAGAAGTCCAGTCTTTCCAGACATCAGAGATCTCACACGGGGGAGAAGCCGTATTCCTGTCCTGAGTGCGGGAAATGTTTTTTACACAAGCCCGATCTTTCTGCACATCAGAGATCTCATACGGGGGAGAAGCCGTATTCCTGTCTTGAGTGTGGGAAATGTTTTTCAGTGAAGTCCAATCTTTCTGCACATCAGAGATCTCACACGGGGGAGAAGCCGTATTCCTGTCCTGAGTGTGGGAAATGTTTTTCAGAAAGGTCCAGTCTTTCCGCACATCAGAGATCTCACACGGGGGAGAAGCCGTATTTCTGTCCTGAGTGTGGGAAATGTTTTTCAGCAAGGTCCAGTCTTTCCGCACATCAGAGATCTCACACGAGTGAGAAGCCGTATTCCTGTCCTGAGTGTGGAAAATGTTTTACAGAGAAGTCCAGTCTTTCCAGACATCAGAGATCTCACACGAGGGAGAAGCCGTATTCCTGTCCTGAGTGAAGGAAATGTTCCTCACTGAAGTCCTGTCTTCCTGTACATCAGGGATCCCACACAACCCTCGAGGTGTATTAGTGAGTGCGGGAAATGTCTCGGATCGCTGAGCCGCTGCAGGAACAGGAACATGTAACATCTTCCCGAAGGTGAACTTATCCTTTAACCCTTTCACTACCAGAGACGGTTTTGCATTTTTTTCCCTACATTCAACACCCCTTTAATACTGGGCACTTTTACCCCATTCCTGCCCAGGCCAATTTTCAGCTCTCTCACACTTTTTATACAACACTGTACCCAAATAATCTTTTTTCCCCCAAATAGAGCTTTCTTTTGGTGGTATTTGATTACCTCTGGGGTTTTATTTGTTGTGCTACAAATAAAAAAAAGACAGAAAATGTTGAAAAAAATTAAGTTTTTCTTTGTTTCTGTAAAACAAATTGTAAATATACCTTGTGTTATTAGGTTATAATTGTGTTTGTGTTTTTTTTGTTTTTTATTCTAGCCTGGGTATTCCCGATAGGCTTTTTTGATGTAATATAATTTTTAAAAGCTTAATAAAAATAATTAGAAAACTTACTTATTTACAGCTTTCTTTTTATTTCCCTGGTGGGCACTGACTGGCATGCCTGGTGGTCACTGATTAGCATGCCTGTGGGCACTGGTGGTCATCACTGGCGATGGGCCTGTACTTATAATCAATGCTGAATATCAGTGCAGATCCCCCCCTGTCAGGAGAGACACGGATTGGCTCTCCTCTACTCACACCTTGGCATGAATAAAGGAAAGCCAATAACCGGCACTTTCTGGTTACGATGTGATTAGCTTTGATTGGACACAGCTGATCACATGGTGAAAAGCCAACGTCTTATGCTGCATGCACACGATCGGAAATTCCGACAGGAAATCTTCGATGTGAGCTTTTGGTCGGAAACTCCGACTGTGTTTATGCTCCATCGGACATTTGCTGTCGGAATTTCCGCCAACAAAAGATTGAGAGCAGGTTATCAATTTTTCAGCCGGAAAAAGTTCTTGTCGGAAATTCTGATCGTCTGTATGCAATTCTGATGCGCAAAAAAAAAAACACGAATGCTCGGAGTCAAGCAAAAGAGCCAGACTGCCTATTGAACTTGATCGATCTCGGCTCATCGTATGTATTGTATGTCACCGCGTTTTTGACGTTCGGAATTTGTGTGATCGTGTCTATGCAACACAAGTTTGAGCCAACATTCCGTCGTAAAAAAATCCATGGTTTTCTTGTCGGAATTTCCGATCGTGTGTACAGGGCATTAGGCTCTTTACCGAGACTGGAAATGCGGTTTGTCAGAGCGACACACAACACCAACGATCGCCCTGCTCCCATCGGCTTATTCTTCTGGATGTCATGTGACATCCAGTCAGGATAACGGAACCCCGTCTGGCCGTCATTCTGCTATAGGCCGGGTGGGAAGGAGTTAAAGAATCATTTTAGGCCTGAACATTATATAAAACCCCCAAAACGTGTTATATTTTCTGAAAGAAGACTCCCTAGAGCGTCCTTTGAGCTCTGCTGGCACTGCCAGCAAGGCTCAAAATTTCAAGTCCTGAGCTACTAGCTAGGCCTTAAGGGTTACTCGCCACCAGTTGACCCAAATGATCCCTACCCTGCACCGCCCCTAATTCCACCTCTAAACACGCCCTCATAAATTATCTCATGAAATGACACTTAAATGTGTTATGCAGAATTAAGTTAAAAAAATAAATATTAACAACAACTTTATCAGTGCAGCCTCACTAGTGCCCATCAATGCAGCCTCACCTATGCCCACCATTGCAGCCTCACCTGTATCCAACATTGCTGCCTCTGCTCACTGTGCCCACCATTGCAGCCTCTGCTCACTGTGCCCACTGTAACGGAATGTTTCCCACACTCCGCTGAGTGCTTCCGTCATATACCGCTTCCTCTCAGTCTGGATATAGATATCAGATATTCCAGCTGCTCACAAGCACACAATGAGATGAGACTTGTTTGTCTGCTGAACATGGAGTGTTTATTAGAAACAAAAGTCTTATACACAGTTAAAGAGGAGGTAACCAGAACATAAATTAACATGAGCTAATGAACTAATCCTTTAGACAGACGAGGTGACTCAGATATGACCTTTTAGGGTAGACGTCACATCTCCTCGCTCACCGGCTATACAATACACATTATCATAAGTACAAGGACATCTTCACACAATAGCAGGAGCTTCCAGTAGGTAGGGTTGTCCCGATACCGATACCAGTATCGGTATCGGGACCGATACAGAGTATTTGCGGGAGTACTTGTACTCCCGCAAATACCCCCGATGCCTAAATAGAATACTTGCCCCCCCGCCGTCGCATATCGCAAATCCGCCACTGCCGCGTTAATCACCGTGCGGCAAACATTACAGGCACCTTTAGTTTGAATAGCTGTTTTGCCTGCCGCGCCGTGTATAGACACTTCCCCTTGGACGGATCTGTCCAATCCCGAGCAAGGGGGAGTGTCCTTTACACGGCGTGGCAGGGAAAACAGCTATTCAAACGAAAGCTGCCTGTAATGTTCGCCGCACGGTGATTAACGCGGCGGCGGCGGCATCATCATTAGGTATGGGGGACATGGCTGCATATGTTTGGGGACATGGCTGGATATATATGGGGGACATGGCTGCATATATGTGGGGGGACATGGCTGCAATATGTGGGGGGACATGGCTGCATATATGTGGGGGGACATGGCTGCATATATGTGGGGGGACATGGCTGGATATATGTGGGGGGACATGGCTGCAATATGTGGGGGGACATGGCTGCATATGTGAGGGGACATGGCTGCAATATGTGGGGGGACATGGCTGCATATATGTGGGGGGACATGGCTGCATATATGTGGGGGATATGGCTGCATATATGTGGGGGACATGGCTGCATATGTTTGGGGACATGGCTGCATTTGTGGGGGGACATGGCTGCATTTGCGGGGGGACATGGCTGCATTTGTGGGGGGACATGGCTGCATTTGAGGACACATTTAAAAAAAAAGTATCGGTATTCGGTATCGGCGAGTACATAAAAAAAAAGTATCGGTACTTGTACTCGGTCTTAAAAAAGTGGTATCGGGACAACCCGACCAGTAGGTGTCGGCTCGTCTCCTACATTGTACAGAGGCCAATGTGATCAGCTCTTTCAATTAGCATGTTGTTCAGAATTAACAACTAAGAATAGTCTTTACATCTATCCTGGCAGATATTGTGGAGAAATATTACTGTCCCATTTTAAGTAATCCAAGACATATTTTCTCAGTCACCCATCCTGGCACAGGGTAACTTAGACATAAGAGGTGCACGGGGAGCTGAAACAAGAGTATCCCATATTTTCCAAGGGATTCTGGGTTCCACGGGCCCTCAAGTCACATCTCTCCCCTTTCGGCAGAAGACTGAAGCCCTGTACACACGATCGGTTTGTCCGATGACAACAGACCGATGG